>NC_057800.1:216409225-216419240 GCF_018294505.1 Triticum aestivum
TCACTGTTCATCCAGAGGCAGCATCGATCGGCTTCAGTTAGCAGCAGTAGCGAAGGAATCGCTCGATCGGGTTCAGTTAACAGCCATCGATCGATCGCTCGGGTTCAGTAACGTGTAGCCTGCAGTGCAATCGCTTGGGTTCAGTTAGAGCCCAACGCCTCAGTCGGGTTCAGTTAGAGCCAACGCCTCGCACACACGCGCGTACGTGTACGAGAGAAGCGCGCATCGCTCGGCCCCCGACCTCTCACCATAACCGGGAACTCCCCGAAATTTTCCTCCCCCTCGCTTCTACCACGGTTTTTTCCGTCATGGACGGCCCAAAGAATGTCATGCAACTGCGTCTCCGGCCCGCCCGGGACGAAAAGCCCATTTTCTATCATGATTTTTTGTCATAGAAGTAGGAGCCCACCACATCTATGATGATACCAGGTTTTGTCACAGTTATCGTCATAGAAGTGTCATATGTATGACAGAAAAAAAATTCGTTCGGCCCAAAATGTCACGGATGTGTCTTTTTTTTATAGTGTACCTGACCAAAGCATTAACACATAGTGAATACATGAACTCCTCAAACTACGGTCATCACCGGGAGTGGTTCCGACTATTGTCACTTCGGGGTTGTCGAATCATAACACATAGTAGGTGACTATAGACTTGCAAGATAGGATCAAGAACTCTCATATATTGATGAAAACATAATAGGTTCATATCAGAAATCATGGCACTCGGGCCCTAGTGACAAGCATTAAGCATAGCAAAGTCACAGCAACATCAATCTCAGAACATAGTGGATACTAGGGATCAAACCCTAACAAAACTAACTCGATTACATGATAAATCTCATCAAACCCATCACCGTCCAGCAAGCCTACGATGGAATTACTCACACGCGGCGGTGAGCATCATGAAATTGGTGATGGTGGAAGGTTGATGATGACGATGGCGATGGATTCCCCTCTCCGGAGCACCGAACAGAATCCAGACCAGCCCTCCCGAGAGAGTTTAGGGCTTGGTGGCGGCTCTGTACTGTAAAACATGATGAATCCTTCTCTTTGATTTTTTTTCTCCCCGAAAGTGAATATATGGAGTCAGGGTTGACGTCGGTAGAGCGTCAGGGGACCCAAGAGGCAGGGAGCGTGCCCAGGGGGGTAGGGCGCCCCCCCACCCTCATGGACAGGTGGAGGCCCCCTGACATGGATCTTCCTTCCAGTATTTTTATATATTCCAAAATAATTCTCCATTGATTTTCAGGTCATTGCGAGAACTTTTATTTCTGCACAAAAATAACACCATGGAAATTATGCTGAAAACAACGTCAGTTCGGGTTAGTTCCATTCAAATCATGCAAGTTAGAGTCCAAAACAAGGGTAAAAGTGTTTGGAAAAGTAGATACGACAGAGACGTATCAACTCCCCAAGCTTAAACCTTTGCTTGTCCTCAAGCAATTCAGTTGATAAACTGAAAGTGATAAAGAAAAACTTTTACAAACTCTGTTTGATCTTGTTGTTGTAAATATGTAAAGTCAGCATTCAAGTTTTCAGCAAAGATTATGAACTAACCATATTCACAATAACATTTACGTCTCATGTTTAATCGTATCAATGGCATAATCAACTAGCGAGCAATAATAATAAATCTCGGATGACAACACTTTCTCAAAACAATCATGATATGATATAACAAGATGGTATGTCGCTAGCCCTTTCTGAGACCGCAAAACATAAATGCAGAGCGCCTTTAAAGATCAAGGACTGACTAGACATTGTAATTCATGGTAAAAGAGATCCAGTCAAGTCATACTCAATGTAAACTAACAGTAATAGATGCAAATGACATCGGTGCTCTCCAACTGGTGCTTTTTAATAAGAGGATGATGACTCAACATAAAAGTAAATGGATAGGCCCTTCGCAGAGGGCAGCAGTGATTTGTAGAAGTGCCAGAGCTCGGTTTTGAAATAGATATGAATAATATTTTGAGCGGTATACTTTCATTGTCAACATAACAACCGAGAGATCTCGATATCTTCCATGCTACACACATTATAGGCGGTTCCCAAACAGAATGGTAAAGTTTATACTCCCCCTCCACCAACAAGCATCAATCCATGGCTTGCTCAAAACAACGAGTGCTTCCAACTAACAAGAGTCCTAGGGGAGTTTTGTTTGCAGTTATTTTGATTTGATTTGCATAAAGCATGGGACTGGGCATCTCGGTGACCAGCCACTTTCTCGTGAGTGAGGAGCGGAGTCCACTCCTCTTGAGAATAACCCACCTAGCATGGAAGATACAGACAGCCCTAGTTGATACAAGAGCTATTCTAGCATACAAAACAGAATGTTTATTTGAAGGTTTAGAGTTTGGCACATACAAATTTACTTGGAACGGCAGGTAGATACCGTATATAGGTAGGTATGCTGAACTCATATGGAATAACTTTGGGGTTTATGGAATTGGATGCACAAGCAGTATTCCCGCTTAGTACAAGTGAAGGCTAGAAAAAGACTGGGAAGCGACCAGCTAGAGAGCGACAACAGTCATGAACATGCATTAAAATTAATCAACACCGAATGCCAGCATGAGTAGGATATAATGCACCATGAACATAAATATCGTAGAGGCTATGTTGATTTTGTTTCAACTACATGCGTGAACATGTGCCAAGTCAAGCCACTCGAATCATTCAAAAGAGGTACCACCCTATCATACCACATCACAACCATTTTAATAGCATGTTGGCACGCAAGGTAAACCATTATAAGCTCCTAGCTAATTAAGCATGGCATAAGCAACTATAATCTCTAATTGTCATTGCAAACATGTTTATTCATAATAGGCTGAATTAGGAATGATGAACTAATCATATTTACAAAAACAAGAGAGGTCGAGTTCATACCAACTTTTCTCATCTCAATAAGTTCATCATATAATCATCATTATTGCCTTTCACTTGCACGACCGAATAGTGTGGATAGTAATAATAGTGCACGTGCATTGGACTAAGCTGGAATCTGCAAGCATTCAATTCAAGAGAGAAGACAAGGTAATATGGGCTCTTTGTTAGATCAAAAATAATGCATATAAGAGCCACTCAACATTTTCATTATGGTCTTCTCCTCTCGACCCCCAAAGAACAAGACAAAAAACTATTTACACGGGAAAGCTCCCAACAAGCAAAAGAAGAACGAGAAATCTTTTTGGGTTTTCTTTTTAATTATTACTACTACAGCATGGAAAGTAAACTAACTAAAAGCTACAACTAATTTTTTGTTTTTTTCTTAAGGTTTATTAAACACACAAGAAGAAAGAATAAAAAGGAAAATAAACTAGCATGGATATTACAATGAAAAAGTATGAGCACCGACAACTAACATGAGTGTGTGAACATGAATGTAATGTCAGTGAGAAATACGTACTCCCCTAAGCTTAGGCTTTTGGCCTAAGTTGGTCTATGGCCACGGCTGGCCTGGCGGATATCCAAAGTTGTAGCTGGGATCGTATTGAGATGCGGCGGCAATTGCCTGATGAGCTGCAGCTTGGAGGCGAGCTGTCTCCGCCCTCCTCTCGTACTCGGTCGCCTCCTCCCTGGTTATAAATATCTCCCTTTTGCCTGAAAGTCAAACAAAGTAGGAGCAGGGAGAGCGACGTGATAGGTGCGTCGTCTATCAAAGATTAGTCGGGACTGGAGAAAATGATCGTTCCTCTCAAAAAACTGATGACGAACCATAGCCTCATAATCTAAATAAACAGGAGGCAACTCAATATCATACCCACATATGGGTATATCAAGAAAATTAGCTAGCGGGTTGCATAAATTCCACCAAAGAAATCTCCATTAAATCTATTTTTATGCAACCTACGTGCAACAATGACTCCCAAATTATAATGTTTATCTCCTAATACAGCACTCCTGAGAACACTGAGGTCAGGGACACACATGTGACATGCTTCATCCTTACCATTTATGCACCTACCTATGAAGAGAGCAAAATAATGTATAGCAGGAAAATGAATGCTCCCTATAGTAGCTTGTGTTATATCTCTATATTCCCCCGCAGTTATACTAGCAAGAAAATCTCTAAACTTAGATTTGTGAGGCTCACTAGTGCTGCCCCATTGTGGAAGTTTGCAAGCAGTATTAAAATCCTCTAAGTCCATAGTATAAGAATTTTCATAAAGATCAAATAGGACGGTTTGAGAATTGTGTGATGATGAAAATTCAAACCTTCTCACAAAGGAATCAGTGAGATAGTGGTATTGGTGGCACTTATCTGCTTCGAAGCTCTCAAGATCGGCATTACGCACATACACGTTAAATTCTTCCTTGATTCCTGCTTGATCCATAAAGTCCTCTGACGGCCATTCACAAGCCCGCACCTGAGCTTCCCTCGGTGGTTCATCATCGGCATCGCATATTGCGAGCCTGGGTCATTGCTTCCTTGAAGGACCACCTTGGTACATTTTCCTAAACATATTTTTTCCTCTAAAAAATTTCTGAAATTTTTAGTAACTCCAAGATAAAAGTGAACCAAACTCAACAATATTGATAGCAACTACTCCTACAAGTGCCTAGAGGCAATATCATGCATCAAAACTACTTTTGACCATATAAATTTGGCATGCAAGCTCAAGAACAGGGTCACCTAAGTAGCAAAAATTTGCAATGAATAAAGCACTAGAACAAAAACTAATTGGACCATTGGAGGAGTCACATACCAAGGAACAATCCCCCAAAGCAGTTTTGTGAATGGAGCTTTGAGCAAGGAGATCGAAAATGGCAGCAAGATGAGCTTGGACTCGGTTTTGAGCTGGCTAGTGATGTTTTTGGGAGGAAGAAGGAGTGTGTGGTAGCTGGAATAAGTGGAGGGGAGCCACTGTGGTCCCACGAGGCAGGGGGCACGCCCAGGGGGGTAGGGCGCGCCCTCCAGCCTCGTGGCCAGGTGCTTGCTCCCCCTGTTGTGTTCTTAGTGTCAGATATTCTCAAATATTCCAGAAAAATTCATATTTAAATTTCAGGGCATTTGGAGAACTTTTATTTTTGGGGTATTTTTTATTGCATGGATAATTCAGAAAACAGACAGAAATTAGTATTTTTGCTTTATTTAATATAAATAACAGAAAGTAAAAAGAGGGTACAGAGGGTTGTGTTTTATAAATTCATCCATCTCATGCTCATCAAAAGGAATCCACTAACAAGGTTGATCAAGTATTGTTAACAGACTCATTCCGAATTGCATGAAACCGGAGAATTTTCGAATAACACTAGGTTACGTCAACGGGGATATGCATGTCCCCAACAATAAGAATATCATATTTCTTCTTGACAGTAGGAAGAGGAAATTCAAAACCTACAATAGTAATAGTTGAAATTTTTCCAATAGAATTGATACTGTGGACTTGAGATTGTTTCCTCGGAAAATGTACCATATGCTCATTACCATTAACATGAAAAGTGACATTGCCTTTGGTGCAATCAATAAAAGCCCTTGCAATATTCAAAAAGGGTATTCCAAGAATAATAGACATACTATCATCCTCGGGGATATCAAGAATAACAAAGTCCGTTAAAATAGTAACGTTTGCAACCACAACAGGCACATCCTCACAAATATCGACAGGTATAGCAGTTGATTTATCAGCCATTTGCAAAGATATTTCAGTAGGTGTCAACTTATTCAAATCAAGTCTACGATATAAAGAGAGAGGCATAACACTAACACCGGCTCCAATATCACATAAAGTAGTTTTTAACATAGTTTCTTTTAATGGAGCATGGTATAGTTGGTACTCCGGGATCTCCTAGTTTCTTAGGTATTCCACCCTTAAAAGTATAATTACCAAGCATGGTGGAAATTTCAACTTCCGGTATCTTTCTTTTATTAGTAACAATATCTTTCATGTACTTAGCATAAGGATTCATTTTAAGCATATCAGTCAAACGCATACGCAAGAAGATAGGTCTAATCATTTCAGCAAAGCGCTCAAAATCCTTATCATCCTTTTTATTGGATGGTTTAGGAGGAAAAGGCTTGGGTTTCTGAACCCATGGTTCTCTTTCTTTACCGTGTTTCCTAGCGACAAAGTCTCTTTTATCATAAGGTTGATTCTTTGATTGTGGGTTATCAAAATCAACAGCATGTTCAATCTCTACTTCATTGTCATTACTAGGTTGAGCATCAACATGAACATCATTATTAACATTATCACTAGGTTCATGCTCATTACCAGATTGTGTTTCAGCATCAGAAATAGAAATATCATTGGGAATATATGGTGTGTCAATAAAAGGTTCACTAGAAGCATGCAAAGTCCTATCATTTTTCTTTTTCTTCCTCTTAGAAGGACTAGGTGCGTCAATATTATTTCTCTGAGAATCTTGCTCAATTCTCTTAGGATGGCCCTCAGGATACAAAGGTTCCTGAGTCATTTTACCACCTCTAGTCATAACTCTAACAACATTATCATTTTTCTTACTATTTAATTCATTAAGCAAATAATTCTGAGCTTTAAGTACTTGTTCTACTTGAGTGGTAACCATAGAAGCATGTTTACTAATAAGTTTTAGTACACTTTTAACATTAGCCATATAATCGCTCAAGTGTTCAATCATATAAGCATTATGTTTCAATTGTCTACCAACATAAGCATTAAAATCGTCTTGCTTAACCATAAAGTTATCAAACTCATCTAAGCATTGGCTAGCAAACTTAGTAGGACGGATTTTAGATTTATCATATCTATAGAGAGAGTTTACCTTTACTACATGTGTCGGGTTATCAAGACCATGTATTTCTTCAATAGGAGGTAAATTCTTAACATCTTCAGCTTTAATACCTTTTTCTTTCATAGATTTATTTGCCTCTTGCATATCTTCAGGACTGAGAAATAGAATACCCCTTTTCTTCGGAGTTGGCTCAGGAGTTGGTTCAGGAATTGGATCAGGGATTGGATCAGGAAGTGTCCAATTATTTTCATTAGTCAACATGTTATTCAATAGAATTTTAGCTTCATCAACAGTTCTTTGCCTGAAAACACAACCAGCACAACTATCCAGGTGGTCTCTGGAAGCATTGGTTAGTCCATTATAAAAGATATCAAGTATCTCATTTTTCTTGAGAGGATGATCGGGCAAAGCATTAAGTAATTGGAGAAGCCTTCCCCAAGCTTGTGGGAGACTCTCTTCTTCAATTTGCACAAAATTATATATTTCCCTTAAAGCAGCTCGTTTCTTATGAGCGGGGAAATATTTAGTAGAGAAGTAATAAATCATATCCTAGGGATTACGCACACAACCAGGATCAAGAGAATTAAACCATATCTTAGCATCACCCTTTAATGAGAACGGAAATAATTTAAGGGTATAATAATAATGAATTTTCTCATCATTAGTGAACAGGGTGGCTATATCATTTAATTTAGTAAGATGTGCCACAACAGTTTCAGATTCATAGCCATAGAAAGGATCAGATTCAACTAAAGTAATTATCTTAGGATCAACAGAGAAATCACAATCCTTATCAGTAACAAAGATAGGTGAAGTAGCATAAGCAGGATCATATTTCATTCTAGCATTCAAAGTTTTTGTTTCGGCTTAGCTAAAAGCTTCTTAAGATCACTCCTATCATTGCAATCAAGAAAGTCTCTAGCAGTTTCTTCATCCATAACATAACCCTCAGGAACAACAGGCAATTCATATCTAGGGGGAGAATCTTCATCATCACTTTCATCAATATTATCAGTTTCAATAATTTCATTCTCTCTAGCCCTAGCAAGTTGTTCATCAAGAAATTCACCAAGTGGCACAGTAGTATCAAGCATAGAAGTAGTTTCATCATAAGTATCATGCATAGCAGAAGTGGCATCATCAATAACATGTGATATATCAGAATTAATAGCAGAAGCAGGTCTAGGTGTCGCAAGTTTACTCAAAAAAGAAGGTGAATCAAGTGCGGAGCTAGATGGCAGTTCCTTACCTCCCCTCGTAGTTGAGGGATAAATCTTGGTTCTTGGATCTTTAAAATTCTTCATAATGATAAGCATATATAAATCCCAAGTGACTCAAAGAATAGAGCTATGCTCCCCAGCAACGGCGCCAGAAAATAGTCTTGATAACCCACAAGTATAGGGGATCGCAACAATTTTCGAGGGTAGAGTATTCAACCCAAATTTATTGATTCGACACAAGGGGAGCCAAAGAATATTCTCAAGTATTAGCAGTTGAGTTGTCAATTCAACCACACCTGGAAACTTAATATCTGCAACAAGGTATTTAGTAGCAAAGTAATATGATAGTAGTGGTAACGGTGGTAAAAGGTAACAGTAGCAAAAGTAATATTTTTGGTGTTTATAGTGATTGTGTCAATAGCAACGGAAAAGTAAATAAGGGAAGAACAATATATGGAAAGCTCATAGGCAATGGATCGGTCATGGAGAATTATGCCGGATGCGATCGATCGTGTAACAGTCATAACCTAGGGTGACACAGAACTAGCTCCAGTTCATCAATGTAATGTACGCATGTATTCCGAATATAGTCATACGTGCTTATGGAAAGAACTTGCATGACATCTTTTGTCCTACCCTACCGTGGCAGCGGGGTCCTATTGGAAACTAAGGGATATTAAGGCCTCCTTTTAATAGAGTACCGGACCAAAGCTTTAACACATAGTGAATACATGAACTCCTCAAACTACGGTCATCACCAGGAGTGGTCCCGACTATTGTCACTTCGGGGTTGCCGGATCATAACACATAGTAGGTGACTATAGACTTGCAAGATAGGATCAAGAACTCTCATATATTGATGAAAACATAATAGGTTCAGATCTGAAATCATGGCACTCGGGCCCTAGTGACAAATATTAAGCATAGCAAAGTCAAAGCAACATCAATCTTAGAACATAGTGGATACTAGGGATCAAACCCTAACAAAACTAACTCGATTACATGATAAATCTCATCCAACCCATCACCGTCCAGCGAGCCTATGATGGAATTACTCACACACGGCGGTGAGCATCATGAAATTGGTAATGGAGGAAGGTTGATGATGACGATGGCGACGGATTCCCCTCTCCGGAGCCCCGAACGGACTCCAGAAAAGCCCTCCCGAGAGAGTTTAGGGCTTGGCGGCGGCTCCGTATCGTAAAACGCGATGAATCCTTCTCTCTGATTTTTTTCTCCCCGATAGTGAATATATGCAGTCAGGGTTCATGTCGGTGGAGCATCAGGGGGGCCCACGAGGCAGGGGACGCGCCTAGGGGGTAGGGCACGCCCCCCACCCTCGTGGACAGGTGGAGGCCCCCTGACATGGATCTTCCTTCTAGTATTTTTTATATATTCCAAAATAATTCTCCGTTGATTTTCAGGTCATTCCGAGAACTTCTAATTTTGCACAAAAATAACACCATGGCAATTTTGCTGAAAACAGCGTCAGTTCGGGTTAGTTCCATTCAAATCATGCAAGTTAGAGTCCAACACAAGGGCAAAAGTGTTTGGAAAAGTATATATGACGGAGACGTATCACCAGTCCACCCACTCCGCTGGCCTATATGGCCAACCTCTCCACCCTCGAACCCTAGAAACCCTAACCCTGATCCCTTTTTCCCCCTCACTCTCTCTGCCTCCTCACGATCTGGATCGGGGGAGCCTGACCCGAAGCCGCCCCGCTGTCGTCGTCGTCACCTTGCCACCCGAAGCCACCCCGCCGTCGTCGTCGTCCTCCTCGTCTCTGCCTCGCCATTCGCCACCCTCTGCCTCAATCTTCCTCGTCCTCAGCCGCCCCTCGTCGGCCGCTGCTTCCTCATCACCGTCACCATCGCCGCCTCGAGCTCACTCTCGCACACCTGCATGGCCTAGTGAGCCACCGCCCCTCCCTGTCTCCTCTGCCCTCTCATCGCATCTCTCTCCATCGTCGCTCACCGTCCAATCGCGCCCCGACCATGGTCACCCCGCGCTGGCCGCGCCCAGCGTGCGAGCCTGGCCACATGACCTGCGCGCCCGCGCCTCACCAGCTCC
>NC_057800.1:216419676-216482299 GCF_018294505.1 Triticum aestivum
GCCGCCCTGCATGCGCCCCGGCCTCGCCTCGTCCGCCCCAACGCACCGTCTCGGTGCCCCGGCACCGCCCGCATCGCCACAACCTCGCCCCGCCGTGGCCTCGCCGCTGCCACGCCGGCGCCGCACCGGCGCCCCCCCCCTCGTCGTGGCCCCGACTGGTCGTGCCCAGTCCGGGCACCCGCACCCGCTAGCGCCGCTCCAGTGGCCTCCTGGGCCACTGGCCTGTCGGGCCTGCCCCTATGGAACATTAAAAAATAATAAAATAAAAATTACCTAATCAATTAATTAACCTAATTAACTAATGTTAATTAACTAAACAGTCAATGACATGTGGGGCCCACACGTCAGCGACCAAGTCAACGCCTCTATTGACTGATGATGTCATGCTGATGTCGTGCTGATGCATTAATTAATTTTTGAATTAAATTAATTTATTAAATCCAAAAAATTGATTAAATCTTTTAAAATTAATATAAAATAAGCCATAGCTCGGATGGAAAAACTTTGTACATGAAAGTTGCTCAGGACGACGAGACGAATCCGAATACGCAACCCATTCACCCACCACACATCGTTAGCATAGAGAACACACAACTTTTCCCCTCCGGTTCATCTGTCCAAAAACGCGAAACACTGGGGATACTTTCCTGGATGTTTTCCCCTTCGCCGGTATCACCTCCTACTGCGCTAGGGCACACCTGGCACCGTTACTTGTCATGTCATGCATCGATATGCATCTGTTTGCATTGTATTCATTGTTTCTTCCCCCTCTTCTCTCTGGTAGACTATGAGACTGACGCCGCTGCTGGTGCCCCGATCGGCTACATTGTTGACGACCCTTCCTTGCCAGAGCAACCAGGCAAGCCCCCCCTGATCAACCCGATATCACCTATTCTTCTCTCTACTGCTTGCATTAGAGTAGTGTAGCTTGTTACTGCTTTCGGTTAATCCTATTCTGCTGCATAGCCTGTCATTGTTGCTAGAATTGTTGATACCATTACCTGTTATCCTAATGTTTAGTATAGGTTGCTAGTGTTACATCAGTGGACCTACACTCTTGTCAGTCTGCCATGCTATACTATCGGGCCGTGATCACTCAGGAGGTGATCACGGGTATATACTATACATATTACACATAATACATGTTGTGCCTAAAGTCGGGTCGGCTCGTAGAGTACCCGCAAGTGATTCCGGTGTGGGGGCTGAAGGGGCAGGTGGTTCCATCCAGGTAGTGATGGGCCTAGGTTCCCGACGGCCCCCCGACTGTTACTTTGTGGTAGAGCGACAGGGCAGGTTGAGAACACCTAGGTGAGAGGTGGGCCTGGCCCTGGTCGGCGTTCGCGGATGATCCAATTAACACACTTAACGAGATCTTGGTATTTGATCTGAGTCTAGCCACTAGCCTATACGCACTAACCAACTACGCGGGAACAGTTATGGGCACTCAACGTTATGGTATCAGCCAAAGCCTTCTTGACGTCAGTGACTGAGCGGCGCGCATCGGATTGGACTAGAACGCCTGCTCTTGTATTAGGGAGGCTAGGTCTGCTTACCGGCCGCGTTCACAACATGCAGGTGTGCAACGGGCGATGGGCCCAGACCCTTGCGCCATAGGATTTAGACCGATGTGCTGACCTCTCTGTTGTGCCTAGGTAGGGCTGCGACGTGTTGATCTTCCGAGGCCGGGCATGACCCAGGAAAGTGTTTCCGGCCAGAGGGATCGAGCATGTTGGGTAATGTGGTGCACCCCTGTAGGGAAGTTTATCTATTCGAATAGCCGTGTCCCTCGGTAAAAGGATGACCCGAAGTTGTACCTTGACCTTACACTACAAAAAAAGACACATCCTTGACATTTTGGGCCGAACGAAAAAAAATATGTCATACTTATGACACTTCTATGACGATAATTGTGACAAAACCCGGTATCATCATAGATGTGGTGGGCTCCTACTTCTATGACAAAAAATCATGACAGAAAATGGGCTTCTCTTCCTAGGCGGGTCGGAGACGCAGTTGCATGACATTCTTTGGGCCATCCATGACGGAAAAAACTGTGGTAGAAGCGAGGGCGAGGAAAATATCAGGGTGTTCCCGGTTACGGTGGGTGGTCGGGGCCGAGCGATCCATAGAGGTTTGCGCATTTCTCTCGTACACGCACGCACGTGGGTGCGAGGCGTTGGGCTCTAACTGAACCCGAGTGAGGCGTTCGCCTACTGAACCCGAGCGATTGCATTGCAGGCTACGCATTACTAAGCCCGAGCGATCGATCGATGGCTGTTAACTGAACCCGATCGAGCGATTCCTTCGCTACTGCTGCTAACTGAAGCCGGTCGATGCTACCTCTGGATGAACAATGAGCGTTGGTGGGGGTTTGGATGAACAGTTCCCGGTGGGGGTGGATGAACAGGACCCCGTGGTGTTGCCTCTGGATGAACAGGACCCCGATCGATCGAGCCTGTTGGGGCTAGATGAACAGGACCCCGTGGAGGGCTGGATGAACAGGACCACCCCGTGGAAGGCTGGATGAATAGTAGATGGCGGAGGGATGGATGAACAGTAGTCCGTGGAGGGGTGGTTGAACAGGAGCCCGTGGAGAGGGCTGGTTGAACAGTAGCCGGTGGAGTAGCGCGCGGTGGAGGCTGGATGAACAGGAGCCCGTGGATGAAGAGTCGCAGGTGGAGGCTGGATGAACAGGAGCCCGTGGATGAACAGTCATAGGTGGAGGCTGGAGGAGGTCGACGGTGGATGAACTGTAGCCCGTGGAGGCTGGAGGGGGTCGACGGTGGAGATGAACAGTATCCCGTGGAGTCCCGTTTTGCGATACGCCACACCCCTCCTGATGAACAAGACCCCCGTTTCGACCGTAGCGCTCCAACACAAGTCTATTTCCTCCGTCTTGCAGTATGCCAAACCCCTCCCGATGAACAGGATCCCGTTTCGACCATGGTCGGTCGAACACGAGGCCGTTTCCTCTGTTCTGTTGTACGCCAGGCCTCGTTTCCATCGGCTATTCCGTCCAAGCCCTCCCGATGAACACGACGATGCATTTCATTCCGACCCAGCCGGTTGGCTCCCCATGAACACAATAACGACGCAGTTTCTCCATTCCAACCCAGCCATGTACACGAGCCCTGGCCGTACGTATGCGCGAGTAGGCATTCGAGACCTCGCCCGTATGTACATACGTGGCCATATTTTCTTTCTTGCACATTGGCCGATGTACGTATGTGTACATGCTACATGCGCACCTCTACTAGGACACGTGCGCGCTCTACATTGACCAGTATGTAGACATTCGTGACCAGAATGACAACGCTATGTACGCTTTGACCAGGTGGGTCCCAACTGTCAGGCACTTCCTTGCGTGCGAAGATATAGCTAGTGGGTCCCAACAGTCAGGGGCGAATCATTTTTTTGCCCAGATGCACTTCCTTGCGTGCGAAGATGTAGCTGGTGGGTCCCAGCAGTCAGGGGGGAACGTATTTTTCACGAAATATGGTGGCCCGTCCGGTGGGTCCCCACTGTCAGGTGCAGGAATAATTATTTTATGCGTAATAAGGAGGCACTTCCTTGCGGCTGAAGTGGACTCAGCTGTCAGCCTCTCCATGTACCGTACTATTCCGATGGAAGTCAGTCGTTGACCACATTGACCATGCCGCGCCAAGAGCACCAAGGCGGTGGACGACGGCGAGGCCTAGGAAGGGGACGACGCGGAGCCAGGGAAGACACTGCAGTGGATGCCCATGCGGAGAGGAGTATGAGGGTTCACTGGTTCGCTGCAGTGTGAGGCTGCCGTCACCGCAGAATAACAGGGGGTGTGGGTGAGTAGAAGGATGGCCTGGCCAGCGGTGGGAGTAGTAGGGGCGGTGAGGCCTCCGCGGCATCACAGTCGTCCATGGGAGGCAGGAGCACGCGGCACGACCGGCGCTAGTTTGGGTGGCTGGAGCAAGAAGACCAGAGGTTGAAGAAGCACTACGACCGTTGGATGGACATCGTATGGTCACTAGAGCTAGAATCGTTCATATATTGACTAAGTTCACAAAGCCCTCCGTCCCCGTCAACTTAATAGGCCCACAAGTCATCCTCCCACTGTGGTGGGTCCCAGCTGGTAGGGGGTATTCATTTTTTGTGTGCAATAAGGAGGCACTTCCTTGCGTGCGAAGATATAGTTGGTGGGTCCGATCTGTCAGTGGAGGGGACTTTTTTGTGAAATACAGAGGCCCTTCCAGCGAGTCCCACATGTCAGGTGGAGGAATCATTATTTTGCACGTAATAAGGAGGCATTCCTTGTGTGTGGCCGTGGACCCACCTGTCAGCCTCTCCACGTACAGTCCACATCCGATGGATGTCGTTCATTGACCACGTTGACCACGTCGCGCCAAGAGCACCAGGGCGGTGGACAACGGCCAGGCCTACAAAGGGAACGACACGGAGCCGGGGAAGACATGGCAGTGGCTGCCCATGCGGTGGAGAGTACGAGGGTTGACTGGTTCAGCTGCCATCGCCGGAAAATAACAGGAGGTGTGGCTGAGTAGAGGGATAGACAGGACATGGATGGGAGTATATGATGGGGCCGTGAGGCCTGCCCGGCAGCACAGCCGGCCACGGGAGGCGGGAGCAGGTGGTTCCAACGGCGCTGGTTTGGGCAGCTGGGGCAGGAAGATCAGAGACTGAAGAAGCACGATTGTCATTAGATTGACATCTAACGGTCTGACGCTGGTAGAGTCGATTGTTGACTAAGTTTCTTTTTTGAGAAACCTTGTGTACGCATGAACTTAGTAGGCCCACAAGTCAGCCTCCAAATCTGTGGCAGACAACATAGAGCCCATTTGCTATTTTTTAATAATTTGCAGCCCATTTGCTAATTCTTAAGTAATTTATTACAGCCCATTTTCTGCCCAGAACCACGGTCAAAAAGTTCAACCTTATTTTGCATATTTCGGCGGAGTACGAACTTTTGTAATCCTGAAATGATAAACATTTTTAAGAACTTATTCATTTGCCAAAAAAATCGTTTTGTTTTTGTAAGCAAATAAGACGTGGGACAATTGAGTTGGTTTAAGGGAAAACCAGTGGTAAAAAATCTGCTCTGGAAGAGAAAACAGCAACAAAAATAAGGATGTAAATATGAAAAGGGAATTTTATGTATTTTCAATATAATGATACATGTATATGAACTAGTAAAACTATAGGTAGAGATTAGAAAACGGATGTAGGACATGCGTTTCAAGAGGAAAATAGAACTGGGTTGTGTGTTTGATTCAGTAAAAAAACTGCCTACAGATGTTGTAAGACAAAATATAACTAACGCTGGCGGGCCAGAGGCCAGTAGATACCGTTGGATCTTTGTGCCCCGTTGTCTTCATGGGCTGGGCCTGTTAAAAACAAAACCAAGCCTGGGCAGTCTACAACCCAGTTGAAACTTGCTCGACCTGAAAAAACAATATACATGCTCAATAAATGAGAGAATTCTGCAAGTACAGACTGATAACTGGGATGCAGCAGGGATATTGTTTTTTCATCGTGATAATAAGTGCATGCACTTGTTTCGAAAAATTTGGAGAACTGGGAATTCGAACGGCAGGTGCTTATGCTACCCATCAAATACAAATCAGGTGCCTGAAAATTCGTTTCGAAACAAATGATTCAGCTTTATATCCACGTCGACCCTCGGCATGATGGTTGGAAGCAAATGCCAAGTTCATACCAAAAGATCGTTAACAACAATACCAACTTGCGGACGACAAGGTAGTACAAGTACCAATACCAAACTAACTTATAAACTTTTTACTCCTGGCCCTAGTGTTCGTCTGGTAGAAAATCTTGCAGAGGACCAGTTCCAGCTCCTTCTCTTGCTCCAGGTCCCCGAGGTGGTACTGGTGCATCAACCAGTTGGTCCTCTGCTGGTCGAAGTTCTTGTTGGTGTGCAGCACTAGAACCTTTTTGCTGCCCTGTCGGCCGTTGACCATCACTGGCAAGGTATTGCCGGTGTTGTGCCACATCGCGTGCATGTCGCACTCCAACTATATCTTGCAACGCGTCCACATGCCCCTTTTGAACGCCCTGGAATTGCACTGGAAGAAATGCTTGCTTAGGCCACTCACTGTGATACCTGCAGTATTGTCGAATGCAGGTTTTAGTGTGCGTAGTTGGCATTTTTGTAACATCTTTGGCATGTTGCAGTCACTTGTTTCACTTTTTATTAACTGTCAAATTGTAATTGCTTCACCAGGTCTGCGTCTAAAAAGAAAAATAGAGCTATAAACAAAGGAATATGTTTGTGCAAGTAGACAGCCGATTGGTGTCTTACCTGGAAGTTTCTCAGGATGGGTGTAGCATATGTCGTGCTCGCTGTCGATGGTTGGTATGAACAAATCGATGAGAGGGTGAGATCTCGCGCTGTCAGCACTCACTATGGCCTCAAGGTGCTCGATCAACTCCTGATCCATGGGATCGAACTTGATGCCAGCCGGCAGCACCGGCCAATCCTTCTTCGACTTGCATCGGTTAATTCCAGTTATATGGTACTCAATGTATGATCAATCGACTGTTTTAAGTGAATGATGAAAGATTTCGACAGATAAGTGCTACTCCAAATCTGAAGTCCAGAATACCCGAACACGCCGCCGGGATTCTTGTGTCACCTCACGCGCAGCGTGTTGTCACGTCAATTCAATGTGTGGACATGATGAATAATTTGACCGACGTATACTAGTACTGCTACTGTACTACTTACTAGTCGTATTTAGTGTCACATTTTAACCATAGGTTTAACTAACAAGTATGCACTTGAAGCCTAATTGATATATATATATAATGCACAGCATCTCCATCATCATTATCAATACATCCTGCGCAGGTGAGTTAGGATGCACTTGATCCCAGAAAGGTATCTATCCTTCAAACCAGAGGAGTGCTTCAAACTAACAACAGTACATAATGTCCAATAAAAGAGGGCCGTGCTATAGCAGCAGAATACATGGCTCAGTCTAGATATTAGTACGAATCAAGTTGTGCATATTTTCTGTTGGCATGAACCACATCGCCGCATGTCGGGTTTGCAAAAGCCATCCATCGCATGGAAGCTTGATGCCTTTCACACACTGAAGATTATCTGGCAACAAGCTGTGTAGACGAATCTCTGGATATGGTGATTCATGAAACCCATGGTATGATGTGTAAACACAGTCCCCCCTGGCGAATGGAAGTTGCATAGCACGGTAATCATCGCCGGTGATATGATCGACGATTGGTTGGATGATCGGATAATTGAGCCCGAGGAACATGGAGTGGTTACCGAGGCTGTAAACCCACCTCCAGTTGAATACGCCTAGCCCAATGGAGCTGGGATCTTTCTTGAACACGAAGCAGCCATAGCCATCAATGTCATGAACGCCCCAGACATTGTACTGCATGTTGTTTGATGTAATGGTTTGGTCAATTTGGTACATGCGAATGAGCATCAAATGACCACCATCAGTTGAACGAGCGATAAACCACCACCCATCAGCTGGTATGATTCCAGGACGTCCTGGAATCATGAAGGCCATCGCATTTGCGTCTGCTGCAACAATTCAAATTGGAGACCAAAAGGACAAAAATAAAAAATCATGTTCAGAGTATGTGTGGAATTAAGATTATTATAACAGTGACACATATCATAGACAGAGAATTGCAGTGCTGTGGTCATAATCATACCCCAAGTTAAAAAAAATAAGCCAATGGCTTTCATATTCTAGCAATATGTCATGGTTCAAACATCATGTAACAATGAGAGGAAAACAGCTATGACAGAGCCTACTCATATTCTGCCATAGCACTTACTACTATTGTTCTCATATCAACTCTAAGCAATAACATGCATTGTTATAAAAATCTTGGAAATGAGAGTAACATATAGAAATCATGATGTTATGCTCATAATATCTATTTTAACAATCATTAGATGCCAATTGTTCTCATACCAACTCTAACAATAACATGTGTGGTCATAAAAATCTAGGAAATGAGAGGAACATATAGCAATGATGTGGTTATAGACACACTATCTATTCTAAATTTGTAACAATGAACAGGCAGTCGTATTCATAAGGTAAAGATGAGATGAGATAGAACAATTACACGGCGATAGATTCCACCAGTATAGGCAGCCAATCTGTGCGTCGACCGCGTAAACAATGCCATCGTGCACTATAGCATCAGACAAAAATGTTGCCTCAATAGGATTGACGATGAGCCATAACCATGTATGGCGACCGGATTCCAGATAGACTAATCCCATGTTGAACAAGGCAATGAGCTTGTAATCCATGTAGTCTTCTGATGGTGTGCGCACTTCACATATTACAACTTTCAGCAAACAGAGGTCAAGCCAAAAGCTTGACGCGTCTCGTGCATAGTAGGCAGGAGTGTCCGGCGGGCCGCGAGGCTTGATGGCGGCGGTATCCAATGATGCAAGGGTGATCTCTCGCTGGGTGTAGATATCCACGAGATGCCACGGACTATCGCATTGGTGGATGAGGACGATCCAGTTGGCCTTCATGCCCGCCCAGTAGTGGTTGTGCATGAAGGACAGGTGGACGGGTAGTGGTAGCATATCGAGGGGCACCACGGCAACCTCCGTAGGATCGTCAAGTCGGTGTCTGGGCCACCTGCGAGGATCGGGTGAGGGAGTCCTGGACTAAGGGGTCCTCGAGCGTCCGGCCTGTTACCTATGGGCCGGACTGATGGGCTGTGAAGATATGAAGACCGAAGATTGTACCCGTGTCCGGATGGGACTCTCCTTGGCATGGAAGGCAAGCTTGGTGAATAATTATGAAAATTCCATCTTATGTAAAAGACTCCATGTAACCCTAGGTCCCCTCGGTGTCTATATAAACCGGAGGGTGTAGTCCGGAAAGGATATACTCAATACCTTAGTCATACAGGCTAGACTTCTAGGATTTAGCCCTTGCAATCTCGTGGTAGATCAACTCTTGTAATACTCATATTCATCAATATCAATCAAGCAGGAAGTAGGGTATTACCTCCATACAGAGGGCCCGAACCTGGGTAAACATCGTGTCCCTTGCCTCCTGTTACCATCAACCTTAGACACACAGTTCGGGACCCCCTACCCGAGATCCGCCAGTTTTGACACCGACATTGGTGATTTCATTGAGAGTTCCTCTATGCTATCGCTGAAAGGTTTGATGGCCCCTTCAATCGTCAATAATGACGCTGTCTGCGGAGAAACTTTCCTCCCCGGGAAGATCTTCATGTTCAGCGGCTTCGCACTGCGGGCCAACTCGTTTGGCCATCTGGAGCAGATCAAAAGCTACGCCCTTGGCCATCAGGTCAGATTCGGCAGCTTGAACTATGTCGCGGATATCCGTGGAGACTTGATCTTCGCCGGATAAGATACTGCGGTGACCGCTCCCGGTCACCCCAATGATCATGACCTAGATCTATCATCGAGCCGCATCCAGGAAATCGCTCCTGTAACCGCTCTGGCCCTAGAGCCGGAGCAGGCCGCGCCATCCAAAGACGGGAGGATTAACCCCACCTCGGAGGCCGCAGATCCCACGGCGTTGGAGCTGCACATGGACCTGGTCTCACATGATGCCTATGCCACCGGAACGCCAGACTCGTCTCCGACCGTAGGTTCCGAACCGCGCGAGCCCGTGGATGCCGAGCTTGATCGTTTATCGATCTTCAAATTCAGCGCTGCAGACATCTTCCAGCACTCGCCTTTGGGCGATGTGCTAAACTCATTAAAAAAACCTGTCCTTGGCGGAGGACTCTCACCCGAACTATACCCGGGTCGAACTAGGGGCTGACGATGGAGAATTTTACTTCCCACCCGCCACCCACTTTATAGCCATGATCGAGGATTTGACCGACAAACTCGATTACGACTCCAAGGACATCGACAGTATGGACGACGATGCCGGAGAAGAAGAGGCCCAGAACCCGCCGTTCACCGGACGCTGGATGGCCACTTCCTCGTATGACGTATACGTGGTGGATGCACCAAAGGAGAACAGCAGCGACGATAAGGAAGACCCAGTTGAGGATAACGTCAGCGGCGCCGCTCTAAGTCACACCGCAGTGAAGACAGCAACACCGGCACAAGAGAAGATGACACTCTGGAAGGTGCTGAAGACAACAAAGACCCCGTCGATAAAGCAAACAAACAAGATGAACGGGAAGATGAGCAGGTTAGCCCTGTTAAACAGGCCGCGCATGAAGATTCGGAGGATGATAATTACCTCCCGCTCTACGAAGATGACGTGAGCCTCAGCACCGAAGATTTCATTGAGCCCGAGGAACCTCTTGAGTAGGAGCGCTTCAAGCGCCAGCTAATAGCCACGACAAGGAGCCTAAAAAAGAAGTAGCAGCAACTTCAAGCTGACTAAGATCTGATCAATGATAAATGGACTGATGTCCTAGCAGCCGAAGAATACGACCTCAAGCGCCCAACCAAAAGTTACCCAAAGCGCAAATTGCTACCTCAGTTCGATGAGGAGGCACCGGAGTACATACCACCATCGCACAATACGGCCGACCGACCACCACGTCGTCGGAACAACGGCAACTCATGCCGAACACCAGCCCGCCCCGCCTCATCACTCAGGCAGAGGTAAATTAGCCCACGGCCATACATATGACCTCCGGCGGAACTTGAACAATAAAATAGGACATACAAGACCAATCTACGGATCGCGAGGACGCGCCTCGACACGTGACCACGGCCACCTATTCGGACGTGACAAACTCAGTCATGCGGGGGCCGAACACCGCAGATGGACTCTATCAGAGCTGCTCACGATACAGCCTGATATAGAGGCCTCGCACACCCTCATTGCTTCATTGATGAGGTCCTGGATCACGAATTCCCCGAAGGATTCAAGCCCGTGAACATAGAATCATACGATGGAATCACGGATCCCGCGGTGTGGATCGAGGAATTCATTCTCCACATACATATGGCCCGCGGAGATGACCTCCACGCCATAAAATACCTCCCTCTAAAACTCAAAGGGCCAGCTCGGCATTGGCTAAACAGTCTGCCTAAAAATTCCATTGGCAGCTGGGAGGACTTAGAAGAGGCTTTCCTCAATAACTTCCAAGGTACATATGTTCGACCTTCGGAGGCTGATGACTTAAGCCATATAGTTCAATAGCCCAGAGAGTCCGCCAGGAAATTCTGGACAAGGTTCTTAACTAAAAAGAACCAAATTGTCGACTGTCAGGACGCCGAAGCTCTAGCAGCTATTAAGCATAGCATCCACGACGAATGGCTCGCTCGCCACCTCGGCCAAGAAAATCCAAATTCCATGGCAGCCCTCACGGCACTAATGACCCGCTTTTGTGTGAGCGAGGACAGTTGGTTGGCCCGTAGCAAAAACAATGCAAGCGAAGCTGGCACCCCTGAAGTTAAAGGTAACAAAGACAAGACTCGACGCAATAGATACAAGCGCTGAAACAACAGTGACAACACCGAGGATACAGCGGTCAACGCCGGATTCAGTGGCTCTAAGTCCGGTCAGCGGAAGAAGCCATTCCAAAAGAACAATTCGGGCCCATCCAGGTTGGACCGCATACTTGATCGTCCGTGCCAGATTCATGGCACCCCCGACAAGGCTCCTAATCATACGAATAGAGTGATGGGTTTTCAAACAGGCTGGCAAATTAAATGTCGAGAGCAGGGAAAAGGGATCGCAAAGCAAGGACGATGACGAAGAGCCACGGCAACTGAACACAGGGGGACAGAAGAAGTTTGCCCCTCAGGTCAAAACGGTGAACATGATATATGCTACCCACATCCCCAAGAGGGAGCGCAAGCATGTGCTCAGGGACATCTACACGATAGAGCCAGTCGCCGCAAAATTCAATCCATGGTCGTCATGCCCGATCACCTTTGATCGTTGGGATCACCCGACCAGCATCCGTCACGGAGGCTCGGCCGCACTGGTCTTAGACCCAATAATTCATGGGTTCCACCTGACTCGTGTCCTTATGGACGGGGGTAGCAGCCGCAATCTACTCTATCAGGATACAGTGCGAAAAATGGGCATTGACCCATCAAGGATCAAGCCTACAAAGACCACATTTAAAGGAGTCATCCCAGGCGTAGAGGCCCGTTGTACGGGCTCAATCACACTAGAGGTTGTCTTCGGATCTCCGGACAACTTCCGAAGCGAGGAGTTAGTCTTTGATATCGTCCCATTCCACAGCGGCTATCATGCACTGCTCGGACGAACTGCGTTTGCTCGATTCAATGCAGTGCCACACTATGCTTATCTTAAGCTCAAGATGCCTGGCCCACGCGACGTCATAACAGTCAATGGCAATACGGAACGCTCTCTCCGTACAGAAGAGCACACAGCTGCCCTAGCAGCAGAAGTACAAAGCGGCCTTCTCAAGCAGAACCTTCATTCAGCTACCGAGCCATCGGACACCCTTAAGAGGGTTCGGACTACTCTGCAGTAGGAGATCTCGGCTTGTCAGGAGCTTGACTAGCAATCCAGCCTCCGTTTCAGTCCCGATCAAGTGGTGGCATGCATGCCGCGCATACATAACTACGCACTCAAAATTCCATGGGCATCGACGGAGGCATAGCTAGCTTGTGATCCACGGCACGGCTGAACCGATATTGGATACACACGTACTTTCACTTTTGCTTGTTTTATTCAGGTTTTAATCCTATAGGCCCCATCGGGTGGTCTGGTTATCGGTCCTCTTGAAGGATAAATACACCAAGATGGCGAGGAGCGCAGACATACGGGGGCTTTTAGGTGATTCCGTTAATGATAACTCTACCTGTCTTCCAGGACCCACATGTAGCTCTATCCTGGTTTCAACATGTTAAATAGCCTATTGCTTATTGCACTACTTGTATCAATGCACCTTGAAGTACTAATTAGATTACAATGAAAATAGTTTGTAGTTGGAGCTGTAGGTCCCCAGCTTTTTACCTTTACATCTTTTCTATTTTCTTTCTCTCTTTCCTTTTTCAGTTTCCCTATGGATAACCCCATCAGGTAGCACCCGTACACTTTGGTACGTTTTGATGTTTGCCAGGGGCTTTATAGCGCCCACATTACAGCAACAAAAGTTCAAACACTTCTTATAAGTATAGTTCAGCACCCCGAATTTAGCATTATATGCATTGGCTCCGAATCATGTCTTTGGTCAATAGTTGGGTTGCCCGGCTCCTGTGCTTGCTACCCTATGTTCCGCTACATTGGCTAGGGTAGTAAAGGGAGAACTACTGCGGTTGTGCCCTGGTCTAAACCAGATGAGCACCTCAGTAGAGAAAGCCGAAAACCGATTGTCATGATGCGGCAAGAGCTGGTCAGCTGTTCGGAGGTCTCAAATCGTTGGAGGTTTTTCCACATTTCGTGAAGGATCGTACTTCCCGATCAGATGCTGACAGCACTCGGGTTCGTATACCAGGGGTTGCGCCTATGTTTTATTATAAAACTCCTATGGCTAAGTGAGGGTGTTCAAGCCGTATAGTCTGGTTGCCTGGTTTGTTGCGCTAAACAACTCCTTCAAGGACCATATAATTGGATCAAGATTGTTTAGATACCATCCCGAACACCTCCGTACTACCTATGTGAGGGCAGAAGCCGACGATTGGCCAACCCTCAGATTTCATACAACAAGGCTGCACAGGAGGATACAATCAAAACATAATAAAAATTATATTACAAAGCGGATTTGTTTTCATCATACAAGGCAAAATATGAATGTATCCATTCGAGAATAACGTCCTCCCCACACTGCGTTGCTACAAGTCGAGATCCCTCCAGGACATCCGCAAAATATCGCTCGGCTGTGCGGTGCTCCTTGCCCTCCGGCGGCCCCTGGGCCACCTCAATGGCGTCCATCTTCACCCACCATATCTTGCAATGAGCGAAGGCCATGCGGGCACCCTCGATGCAGACTAATCGCTTGATGATGTCTAGCCGCGGACAAGCCTCCACAACCCGCTTCACAAGGCCAAAATAACTGCTAGGTATAGCTTCGGCTGGTCATAGTTGGATTATTAAATCCTTCATGGCCAGTTCGGCCATCTTGTGCAGCTCGACCAACTGTTTCAGTTGATCGGCAAAGGCCATCGGATGCTCTGGCACAGCATACTGCGACCAGAACAGCTTCTCCGGAAAATCCCCTTCCCTGGCTCGAAAGAACTTCGCAGCATCGGATACACTGCATGGCAGTTCCACAAAAGCACCTGGGCAACTCCGAATCCGGGTTAGTAAAAGGTACTTCCTCTCCGCATACTTTCTCTTCATGTTAAACGCCTTACCCGCTGCGATCTACTTCACCTCCTGGATCTCCTAGAGAGCGGCCCGGGCCTCATTCCATGCGGCCTCCGCGCTCTGACGAGCCTTGGTAAGTTCGGCCTCTCGAGCCGACACCTCGCGCTCCAAAGCTTCACACTTCTTCACCACGTCCTGGAGCTCCTGCTGGACCTCGTCGACCCGGGCCTTGAGCTTCTTACGGGCGGCTTGCTGTTGGACAGCCTTCCCCTCGGCTTCGGCCAGGGCCTTCCTCAGGGCCTTGACCTCGACAGTCGCTTCTGTACATATCATGGCACTTCGGTCAAATGCATGTCATTTTACCTTTTTTGAATACATAACGGGTTATCACATACCTTCTTTTTCTTGGAACTGCCTCCTCACCTGGCCGAGCTCCTCCTCGGCCTGCTCCAGTCTCCGCTTCAATTCGGAGACCTTGGCAGTATGTGAGGCGGCGGCCAACAACGACGCATGCGTATTCATTACAGACAATTTAGTTAGTTTCCTACAATAAAGGATTGATCCTCTGTTCGGATTTTCTTTCTGAACACTGGACAGTGTCTCAGGGGCTACTGTCTGTATTGGGATTCTCTCTTTTCGCGTCTCTTACCTCAAAACCGGTCAGCAGGCTGCTGCAGGCTTCGGTTAGTCTACTCTTGGCAGACTGAACCCTCTCAATCACCATGCCCATAAGAACACGGTGCTCATCCACAATGGAAGCGCCTCACAGCGCTTCCAGCAGATTATCTGGTGCCCCTGGTTGGACAGGGGTCACCAATGGAATAGGCATACCCCCTTCTTTCAAAGGAGGTTGCGTGCCGGACTCCGGAGCCGTATCGGTCTCCGGAATCAAGTCCGGTTGAGGGCCAAACTGAATACGGCCCTCACCCCCAGTCTCCATGGGGATTGGCTCCTCCTGGTGTTCGGCAACGGAGGCTTTGCCTTCTGGCGCCTCCTGAGCCTCTCCCCGGCCTGGGAAGGTCCATTGGGAGAGCACCTCGTCATCTCCCTTGGCCTTGGGAGAGTAAGCGGCCGGCGGTGTCTCGCTGGCCATCTCCTTTGAGTCCAATGAGCCTCTTGATGAGGAGCGCTGGGAGCTGTCATGGGCCGGACTGCAATAGCATAATTAATCATGTCAATACGACAAAGAGAAGATGTTAGATTTATGGGCATGTACGAGTCTTAGCACTTACGATGCGGCCCGAGGCTTGGTACGGGGGTGTCGCTCCGGACTGCTGTCGGCGTCCCATGCGGAGCTGCCCGCGAGCGGGCCTTTGCCCTTCTTGGGAGCCTCCGCCTCCAGAATTGTGGAGGCCGCCCTCTTCTTCCTCCCTCCATCAGAGGGAGAGTCGCTCTTCTCCTCCTCATCGTCGTCGTCTTCAGCGACGAAGGAACGGATCTTATCTTCGGACGTCGCGTCCGAAGCACCCTTGCGGCGGGGGCCACTCCGGACCCCCTTGGCCTTCCCCGTGGCCTTCTTCGCCGGCTCCGTATAGGGCACCGGCACCGACATCTTCGCTAAATGCGGAATGACTGGTTCTTCAGGCAGCGGAGCCGGACACCGGATCTGCTTCGCCCTCTTCATCCAGTCCTGAAGAAGCAATAATAATAATAGCTTAGATATCATCCTTGAAACAAGCAAGTAGGGGATGCGTTGCAAATAACATACCTCGTTGGCGAGGTGATTGATGTTGTGCCCGCGGTCTGAATCCGTGGCCGGCGGTGTCTCATTGCCCTTGAAGAGCAATTTCTAGGCGTCTTCGTGAGAAGTTTCAAAGAGCCTCTTCAGGGTATGGTGCTTCTTCGGATTAAACTCCCATAGAGGGTGGCTTCGGCTTTGGCACGGGAGAATCCGGCGAACTAGCATCACCTGGATTATATCGACAAGCTTGATATCCTTGTCCACCATACTTTGAATGCGCGTCTGTAGCGCTATCAACTCATCTGACGATGACCAATTTGGGATCTTCTCAACCCAGGAGGTGAGCCACATTGGAGCGCCGGAGTTGAATTCGGCAGCGGCGGCCCAGTTTGCGCCGCGGGGTTCTGTGATGTAGAACCACTGTTTCTGCCATTCCTTGATAGTCTCCACGAAAGTGCCTTTCGGCCAGGAGACATTAGTCAGTTTGCTCACCATGGCGCCTCCACACTCCGCGTGCTGGCCATCCACCACCTTCGGCTTCACATTGAAGACCTTGAGCCACAGCCCGAAGTGGGGTTGGATGCGGAGGAAGGCCTCACACACGATGATGAATGCCGAGATGTTGAGGAAGGAGTTTGGGGATACATCATGGAAGTCTATCCCGTAATAGTACATCGGCCCATGGACGAAAGGGTGGAGTGGAAACCCTAGCCCGCGGAGGAAATGAGGGATGAATACCACCCTCTCATTGGGCTTCAGTGTGGGGATGACTTGCCCCTGGGCTGGAAGATGGTGGGCGATTATCTTCGCCAGGTACCTGGCTGCCCGAAGCTTAGTAATGTCCTCCTCCTTGACAGAGGAGACCATCCACTTGCCTTGACCTCCAGATCCGAACATGGTTGAGTGCTTGCTCGAGTGGGAAAAACATGAGAACTTGGGCGCTGGAGCTCGAGAGTGGAAGGGCAGAGGAAGAGAGAAGGCGTGGGAGAAGAAAGGGGATTCTTATCTCCTTGTAAGGGCAGTGAATATTGAACGCCTCCCCACTCGCCTTAAAGTTCACCTACTCCCAAGGGTTGTGTAAACGGCATGGTTGGGTTACCCACGCCCGTATTGATGAGAATCCTGCAATAAGGGGACATGATCTTTGCTTTGACAAGACATGCCAATGGCAACCACGTCTCGAAACGTAGAGCGGCAGGCGAAGATCGGTTCAAAATTATGACCGGGCAGGCATGACGTCACATTACTAAAGTTGTCAGCAGATTGGACTCATGTGTTATTATATTCTCTCTGCAGTTGTGTGCGGTGTGTGTTACAGGTTCGGACAATTCGTTTGGAGACTATTCGGGAGTTCGGAAGGAGGAATCCGCCTTGCAATGCCGAAGACAGCACTACGTGTTGGATACCTTGTCATTGAAGCCGGGTTCAGGGGCTACTGAGGGAGTCCTGGACTAAGGGGTCCTCAGGCGTCCGGCCTGTTACCTATGGGCGGGACTGATGGGCTGTGAAGATATGAAGACCGAAGACTGTAACCGTATCTGGATGGGACTCTCCTTGGCGTGGAAGGCAAGCTTGGCTAATAATTATGAAGATTCCATCTTATGTAACCGAATCCATGTAACCCTAGGTCCCCCCCGGTGTCTATATAAACCGAAGGGTGTAGTCCGGAAAGGATATACTCAATACCTTAGTCATACATGCTAGACTTCTAGGGCTTAGCCATTACGATCTCGTGGTAGATCAACTCTTGTAATACTCATATTCATCAATATCAATCAAGCGGGAAGTAGGGTATTACCGCCATAGATAGGGCCCGAACCTGGGTAAACATCGTGTCCCCTGCCTCCTATTACCATCAACCTTAGACGCACAGTTCGGGACCCCCTACCCGAGATCCGCCGGTTTTGACACCGACATCGGGCATCAGCAAGCAGGGTGTCTTGAAAAGAGCTGGGTGGTTGCAGACGAGTAGACGGTACAAAGACACCGAGCATGCGGCCAGAGGGACGGTGCTGAGTAGGTCCATACGATTACAGATCTGCTCCAAGAGAACGTCGGGGAGGGAATTCCAATCGCGGCTCTGCGTGTTAGTCAGTTCTGCCATTGGGTTTTTCGGTGCCTGCGAGCCAGCGGGGAAGTGGATTCGGGCGGGTGAGCGAAGAAACTTCTCCTCATGTGGCCGAGCAGTGAGCGGGGAGATATGGTACGCGCGAGCTACCAAGGAAGATAGCACGGGCGGGCGAGCAGTGAGCGAGGGGAAATGGTGTGCGGCCGACGATGGGGAAGAGAGGAGGAAGAATAAGAGAGGAGGAAGAAGAGTGGAAGACGGGGAAGAAAGTGCATTAAATCTCAATTCTACTACTACTACCAGGATATACCGTCCTTTGGAGTGTAAATAGTTACACCGATGACATGTGGGGCTACCACAAGAGGGCCCATATGTCGGTTAATGGAGGACATAAGTGTGCTCTACTGGAAAACATGATGGCAATACTGGGTAAGGCTGATTTAGTAACACCAACATGCTGGTTCAGCTTATTAATTAAGTGTCCCATCTGCTGCAGCGTGTATTGTCACTTCACTGCAAAGACTAGTTGAATAGTTCTCTCTGACCGATATGGGGAATATGTTGGAAATATGCCCTAGAGGCAATAATAAATTAGTTATTATAATGTTTCCTTGTTCATGATAATCGTTTATTATCCATGCTAGAATTGTAATGATAGGAAACTCAGATACATGTGTGGATACATAGACAACACCATGTCCCTAGTAAGCCTCTAGTTGACTAGCTCGTTGATCAATAGATGGTTACGGTTTCCTGACCATGGACATTGGATGTTGTTGATAACGGGATCACATCATTAGGAGAATGATGTGATGGACAAGACCCAATCCTAAGCCTAGCACAAGATCATGTAGTTCGTATGCTAAAGCTTTTCTAATGTCAAGTATCATTTCCTTAGACCATGAGATTGTGCAACTCCCGGATACCGTAGGAATACTTTGGGTGTGCCAAACATCACAACGTAACTGGGTGGCTATAAAGGTACATTACAGGTATCTCTGAAAGTGTCTGTTGGGTTGGCACGAATCGAGACTGGGATTTGTCACTCCGTGTAAACGGAGAGGTATCTCTGGGCCCACTCGGTAGGACATCATCATAATGTGCACAATGTGATAAAGGAGTTGATCACGGGATGATGTGTTACAAAAGGAGTAAAGAGACTTGCCGGTAACGAGATTGAACAAGGTATCGGGATACTGACGATCGAATCTCGGGCAAGTATCGTACCGCTAGACAAAGGGAATTGTATACGGAATTGATTAAGTCCTTGACATTGTGGTTCATCTGATGAGATCATCGTGGAACATGTGGGAGCCAACATGGGTATCCAGATCCCGCTGTTGGTTATTGACCAGAGAATCATCTCGGTCATGTCTGCATGTCTCCCGAACCCGTAGGGTCTACACACTTAAGGTTCGGTGATGCTAGGGTTATAGATATATTAGTATGCGGTAACCCGAAAGT
The DNA here is from genome assembly GCF_018294505.1 of Triticum aestivum. Classification (NCBI taxonomy): domain Eukaryota; kingdom Viridiplantae; phylum Streptophyta; class Magnoliopsida; order Poales; family Poaceae; genus Triticum; species Triticum aestivum. Next base: position 216,439,142 of record NC_057800.1, read on the forward strand.
TGTTCGGAGTCCCGGATGAGATCCCGGACGTCATGAGGAGTTCCGGAATGGTCCGGTGGTAAAGAATTATATATAGGAAGTGCTATTTCGGCCATCGGGACAAGTTTCGGGGTCACCGGTATTGTACCGGGACCACCGGAAGGGTCCCGGGGGTCCACCGGGTGGGGCCACCTGCCCTAGGGGGCCACATGGGTTGTAGGGGGTGCGCCTTGGCCTATATGGGCCAAGGGGACCAGCCCCAAGAGGCCCATGCGCCAAGAGATGAGGGAAAGGAAGAGTCCTAAAGGGGGAAGGCACCTCCTAGGTGCCTTGGGGAGGTGGGACTCCTCCCTGGCCGCACCCTTCCTTGGAGGAAGGGCCAAGGCTGCGCCTCCCCCCTCTCCCTTGGCCCTATATATAGTGGGGGAAGGGAGGGCAGCCCAACCTAAGCCCTGGCGCCTCCCTCTCCCTCCCATGACACATCTCCCTCCTCCCGCAGCGCTTGGCGAAGCCCTGTTGGAATCCCACTACTTCCACCATCACGTCGTCGTGCTGCTGGATCTCCATCAACCTCTCCTCCCCCCTTGCTGGATCAAGAAGGAGGAGACGTCGCTGCTCCGTACGTGTGTTGAACGCGGAGGTGCCGTCCGTTCGGCGCTAGGATCATTGGTGATTTGGATCACGACGAGTACGACTCCATCAACCCCGTTCTCTTGAACGGTTCCGCGCGCGATCTACAAGGGTATGTAGATCCACTCCTCCCTCGTTGCTATATGACTCCATAGATAGATCTTGGTGACACGTAGGAAAATTTTGAATTTATGCTACGCTCCCCTACAGTGGCATCATGAGCTAGGTCTATGCGTAGTTTCTATGCACGAGTAGAACACAAAGTAGTTGTGGGCGTTGATTTTGTTCAATATGCTTACCGTTACTAGTCCAATCTTGATTCGGTGGCATTGTGGGATGAAGCGGCCCGGACCGACCTTACACGTACTCTTACGTGAGACTGGTTCCACCGACTGACATGCACTAGTTGCATAAGGTGGCTAGCGGGTGTCTGTCTCTCCCACTTTAGTCGGATCGGATTCGATGAAAAGGGTCCTTATGAAGGGTAAATAGCAATTGGCATATCACGTTGTGGTTTTTGCGTCGGTAATAAACGTTCTTGCTAGAAACCCATAGCAGCCACGTAAAACATGCAAACAACAATTAGAGGACGTCTAACTTGTTTTTGCAGGGTATGCTATGTGATGTGATATGGCCAAAGGATGTGATGAATGATATATGTGATGTATGAGATGATCATGTTCTTGTAATAGGAATCACGACTTGCATGTCGATGAGTATGACAACTGGCAGGAGCCATAGGAGTTGTCCTAATTTATTTATGACCTGCGTGTCAACATAAACGTCATGTAATTACTTTACTTTATTGTTAACCGTTAGCTGTAGTAGTAGAAGTAATAGTTGGCGAGGCAACTTCATGGAGACACGATGATGGAGATCATGATGATGGAGATCCTGGTGTCATGCCGGTGACGATGATGATCATGGAGCCCCGAAGATGGAGATCAAGAGGAGCAAAGTGATGATGGCCATATCATGTCACTATTTGATTGCATGTGATGTTTATCATGTTTTTGCATCTTGTTTACTTAGAACGACGGTAGTAAATAAGATGATCCCTCATAATAATTTCAAGAAAGTGTTCCCCCTAACTGTGCACCGTTGCGACAGTTCGTTGTTTCGAAGCACCACGTGATGATCGGGTGTGATAGATTCTAACGTTCACATACAACGGGTGTAAGACAGATTTACACACACGAAACACTTAGGTTGACTTGACAAGCCTAGCATGTACAGACATGGCCTCGGAACACAAGAGACCGAAAGGTCAAGCATGAGTCGTATGGTAGATACGATCAACATGAAGATGTTCACCGATGATGACTAGTCCGTCTCACGTGATGATCGGACACGGCCTAGTTGACTCGGATCATGTAATCACTTAGATGACTAGAGGGATGTCTATCTGAGTGGGAGTTCATAAGATGAACTTAATTATCCTGAACATAGTCAAAAGGTCTTCGCAAATTATGTCGAAGCTCGCGCTTTAGTTCCACTGTTTAGATATGTTCCTAGAGAAAATTTAGTTGAAAGTTGGTAGTAGCAATTATGCGGACTAGGTCCATAAACTGAGGATTGTCCTCATTGCTTCATAGAAGGCTTATGTCCTTAATGCACCGCTCAGTGTGCTGAACCTCGAACGTCGTCTATGGATGTTGCGAACATCTGACATACACATTTTGATAACTACGTGATAGTTCAGTTAAACGGTTTAGAATTGAGGCACCGAAGACGGTTTTGAAACGTCGCGAAACATATGAGATGTTTCGAGGGCTGAAATTGGGATTTCAGGCTCGTGCCCACGTCAAGAGGTATAAGACCTCCGACGATTTCTTAGCCTACAAACTAAGGAGAAAAGCTCAATTGTTGAGCTTGCGCTTAGATTGTCTGAGTACAACAATCGCTTGAATCAAGTGGGAGTTGATCTTCCAGATGAAATAGTGATAGTTCTCCGAAGTCATTACCACCAAGCTGCTAGAGCTTCGTGATGAACTATAATATATCAGGGACATATATGATGATCCTTGAGATATTCACGATGTTTGACACCACAAAAGTAGAAATCAAGAAGGAGCATCAATTGTTGGTGGTTGGTGAAACCACTAGTTTCAAGAAGGGCAAGGGCAAGAAGGGATACTTCATGAGACGGCAAATCAACTGCTACTCTAGTGAAGAGACCCAAGGTTGAACCCAAACCCGAGACTAAGTGCCTCTGTAATAAGGGGAACAGCCACTGGAGCAGAATTACCCTAGATACTTGGTAGATAAGAAGGCTGGCAAGGTCGATCGAAGTATATTGGATGTATTATGTTAATGTGTACTTTACTAGTACTCCTAGTAGCACCAGGGTATTAGATACCGGTTCGGTTGCTAAGTGTTAGTAACTCGAAATAAAAGCTACGGAACAAATGGAGACTAGCTAAAGGTGAGCTGACGATATGTGTTGGAAGTGTTTCCAATGTTGATATGATCAAGCATCGCACGCTCCCTCTACCATTGAGATTGGTGTTTGCGTTGAGCATGGACATGATTGGATTATGTCTATCGCAATACGGTTATTCATTTAAGGAGAATAACGGTTACTCTGTTTATTTGAATAATACCTTCAATGGTCTTGCACCTAAAATGAATGGTTCATTGAATCTCGATCATAGTGATACACATGTTCATGCCAAAAGATAGTAATGATAGTACCACCTACTTGTGGCACTGCCACGTAAGTCATATCGGTATAAAATGCATGAAGAAGCTCCATGTTGATGGATCTTTGGACTCACTCATTTTTTTGAAAGGATTGAGACATGCGAACCATGTTTGTTGGTAGATATGCATGAAGAAACTCTATATAGATGGATCGTTTGGACTCACTTGATTTTGAATCACTTGAGACATGCAAATCATACCACATGGGCAAGATGACTGAAAGCCTCGGTTTCAGTAAAATGGAACTAGGAAGCAACTTGTTGGAAGTAATACATTTTGATGTGTGCAGTCCAATGAGTGCTGAGGCGTGTAGTGGATATCGTTATGTTCTTACTTCACAGATGATTTGAGTAGATGTTGAGTATATTTACTTGATGAATCACGAGTCTGAATTATTGAAAGGTTCAAGTAATTTCAGGGTGAAGTTGAAAGATCGTCGTGACGAGAGGATAAAAGATCTATGATATGATCATAGAGATGAATATCTTAATTACGAGTTTGGCACAAAATTAAGACATTGTGGAAATTGTTTCACAACTAATACAGCCTGGAACACCATAGTGTGATGATGTGTCCGAACATCATAACTGCACCCTATTGGATATGATGCATACCATGATGTCTCTTATCGAATTACCACGATAGTTTATGGGTTAGGCATTAGAGACAACCACATTCACTTTAAAAGGGGCACCACATAATTCCGATGAGATGACACCGTATGAACTATGGTTTAGAGAAACCTAAGCTGTCATTTCTTAAAAGTTTCGGGCTGCGACGCTTATGTGAAAAGGTTTCAGGCTGATAAGCTCGAACCCAAAGCGGATAAATGCATCTTCATAGGACACCCAAAACAGTTGGGTATACCTCCTGTCTCAGATTCGAAAGCAATAAGGGATTGTTTCTAGAATCGGGTCCTTTCTCGAGGAAAAGTTTCTCTCGAAAGAATTGAGTGGGAGGGTGGTGGAGACTTGATGAGGTTATTGAACCGTATCTTCAACTAGTGTGTGGCAGGGCACAGGAAGTTGTTCCTGTGGCACCTACACCAATTGAAGTGGAAGTTTATGATAGTGATCATGAAACTTTAGATCAAGTCACTACCAAACCTCGTGGGATGACAAGGATGCGTACTACTTCAGAGTGGTACGTAATCCTGTCTTGGAAGTCATGTTGCTAGACAACAATGAACCTACGAGCTATGGAGAAGCGATGGAGGGCCCGGATTCCGATAAATGGCTCGAGGCCATAAAATCCGAGAGAGGATCCATGTATGGAAAGAAAGTGTAGACTTTGGAAGAACTACTTGATGGTCGTAAGGCTGTTGAGTACAGATGGATTTTAAAAGGAAGACGGACAATGATGGTAAATGTCACCATTAAGAAAGCTCGACTTGTCATTAAGAAGTTTCCCGACAAGTTCAAGGAGTTGACTGCGGTGAGACTTTCTCACTCGTAGCGATGCTAAGAGTCTGTTGGAATTATATTAGCAATTACTGCATTATTTGTGAAATCTTGCAGATAGGATGCCAAAAACCATTGTTTCCTCGACGATTTTTGAGGAAAGGTTGTATGTGATACAACCGGAAGGTTTTGTCAATCCTGAAAGATGCTAATAAGTATGCAAAGCTCCAGCAATCCTTCTGAGGACTGGAGTAAGCATCTCGGAGTTGGAATGTATGCTTTGATGAGATGATCAAAGATTTTGGGTTTATACAAAGTTTATGAGAAACTTGTTTTTCCAAAGAAGTGAGTGGGAGCACTATGGAATTTTTGATGAGTACATGTTGTTGACATATTGTGGATCAGAAATGACGTAGAATTTCTAGAAAGCATATAGGGTTATTTGGAAAGTGTTTTTCAATGGAAAGCCTGGATTAAGCTACTTGAACATTGAGCATCAAGATCTATAAGGATAGATCAAAATGCTTAATGGTACTTTCAAATGAGCACATACCTTGACATGATCTTGAAGGTGTTCAAGATGGATCAGTCAAAGAAGGAGTTCTTGCCTGAGTTGTAAGGTATGAAGTTAAGACTTAAAGCTCGACCACGGCAGAATAGAGAGAAAGGACGAAGGTCGTCCCCTATGCTTAAGACATAGGCTCTACAGTATGCTATGCTGTGTACCGCACCTGAAATGTGCCTTGCCATGAGTCAGTCAAGGGGTACAAGAGTGATCTAAGAATGGATCACAAGACAGCGGTCAAAGGTATCCTTAGTAACTAGTGGACTAAGGAATTTTCTCGATTATGGAGGTGGTAAAAGAGTTCGTCGTAAAGGGTTATGCCGATGCAAACTTTGACACTAATCCAGATTATTCTGAGTAGTAAACTGGATTCGTATAGTAGAACAGTTATTTGGAATAGCTCCAAATGTAGCATAGTAGTTGCATCTACAAGATGACATAAGAAATTTGCAAAGTACATACGGATCTGAAAGATTCAGACCCGTTGACTATAACATCTCTCACAAGCATAACATGATCAAACCAGAACTCATCGAGTGTTAATCACATGGTAATGTGAATTAGATTATTGACTCTAGTAAACTCTTTGGGTGTTAGTCACATGGGGATGTGACCTTGAGTGTTAATCACATAGCGATGTGAACTGGATTATTGACTCTAGTGCAAGTGGGAGACTGTTGGAAATATGCCCTAGAGGCAATAATAAATTAGTTATTATAATATTTCCTTGTTCATGATAATCGTTTATTATCCATGCTAGAATTGTAATGATAGGAAACTCAGATACATGTGTGGATACATAGACAACACCATGTCCCTAGTACGCCTCTAGTTGACTAGCTCGTTGATCAATAGATGGTTACGGTTTCCTGACCATGGACATTGGATGTCGTTGATAACGAGATCACATCAATAGGAGAATGATGTGATGGACAAGACCCAATCCTAAGCCTAGCACAAGATCATATAGTTCGTATGCTAAAGCTTTTCTAATGTCAAGTATCATTTCCTTAGACCATGAGATTGTGCAACTCCCGGATACCGTAGGAATACTTTGGGTGTGCCAAACATCACAACGTAACTGGGTGGCTATAAAGGTACATTACAGGTATCTCCGAAAGTGTCTGTTGGGTTGGCACGAATCGAGACTGGGATTTGTCACTCCGTGTAAACGGAGAGGTATCTCTGGGCCCACTCGGTAGGACATCATCATAATGTGCACAATGTGATCAAGGAGTTGATCACAGGATGATGTGTTACGAAACGAGTAAAGAGACTTGCCGGTAACGAGATTGAACAAGGTATCGGGATACTGACGATCGAATCTCGGGCAAGTATCGTACCGCTAGACAAAGGGAATTGTATACGGAATTGATTAAGTCCTTGACATCGTGGTTCATCTGATGAGATCATCGTGGAACATGTGGGAGCCAACATGGGTATCCAGATCCCGCTGTTGGTTATTGACCGGAGAGTCATCTCGGTCATGTCTGCATGTCTCCCGAACCCGTAGGGTCTACACACTTAAGGTTCGGTGACGCTAGGGTTATAGAGATATTAGTATGCGGTAACCCGAAAGTTGTTCGGAGTCCCGGATGAGATCCCGGACGTCACGAGGAGTTCCGGAATGGTCCGGAGGTAAAGAATTATATATAGGAAGTGCTATTTCGGCCATCGGGACAAGTTTTAGGGTCACCGGTATTGTACCGGGACCACCGGAAGGGTCCCGGGGGTCCACCGGGTGGGGCCACCAGCCCTGGGGGGCCACATGGGTTGTAGGGGGTGCGCCTTGGCCTATATGGGCCAAGGGCACAAGCCCCAAGAGGCCCATGCGCCAAGAGATTAGGGAAAGGAAGAGTCCTAAAGGGGGAAGGCACCTCCTAGGTGCCTTGGGGAGGTGGGACTCCTCCCTGGCCGCACCCTTCCTTGGAGGAAGGGCCAAGGCTGCGCCTCCCCCCTCTCCCTTGGCCCTATATATAGTGGGGGGAAGGGAGGGCAGCCCAACCTAAGCCCTGGCGCCTCCCTCTCCCTCCCATGACACATCTCCCTCCTCCCGCAGCGCTTGGCGAAGCCCTGTTGGAATCCCGCTACTTCCACCATCACGTCGTCGTGCTGCTGGATCTCCATCAACCTCTCCTCCCCCCTTGCTGGATCAAGAAGGAGGAGACGTCGCTGCTCCATACGTGTGTTGAACACGGAGGTGTCGTCCGTTCGGCGCTAGGATCATCGGTGATTTGGATCACGACGAGTACGACTCCATCAACCCCGTTCTCTTGAACGCTTCCACACGCGATCTACAAGGGTATGTAGATCCACTCCTCCCTCGTTGCTATATGACTCCATAGATAGATCTTGGTGACACATAGGAAAATTTTGAATTTATGCTACGTTCCCCTACAGAATAATGGATCGCGAAGACTTCCTTTCTACATTATCCCTATGCCTCTATGCTCACTTCACTCATTTTGCTCTGTACATAGTCACTTGTTGAAATCTCTAGAAAGACAAATACTCTGTATTTGGGAACAGAGGGAGGATTTTACTCCATATTTGGGAACAGAGGGAGGATTTTACTCCGTATTTAGGAACAGAGGGAGTATCACCATATGGAGGGAACAGAGGAAGCTTGAAATATGAACGTGTCAATGGGAGAGAGTAAGCCCCATGCATGCATGCAACATGCAACACTCACACGTACACATGGACGCACGCAACACTCACACACCCATGCGGCACACAGCACACACGCTCACGCTCAAGTGCTCAAACTACTCCCTACGTCCGTGAAAGACTGTACATTTAGAGATTTACACATTGAACAGGGCATAATTAACGCCCAAAAGTAGCAGACTTATGTGTGCATGCGACCATTGAGAGAAGAAGATTAGATGAAAGTCATTGCATGCTGTAATTAAGGATAGACATGTAGCCTATACCTAGAGCACAAGTTGGTGCATTAGTCAATCAATATCGATTTATATTAAAGGCTAAATGCATTGGAAGTGTAGATGTACTACACTCTTTGTTTTTTAGCCGATGTACACTCTTTGTTGGAAGACCGAGGAAGTACACGTGCATGCACTCACATACACAGCCAGGGTGGTTCGCGCGCAAGGGTTGGACTCCTGTCGCGCCTCCGTAAAGTTTTGTTTAACTGATTTCTTTGCTGTGCCAACTGACAGGTGGGACCCAGAAACCAGGTGACAATTTAACCAGTCAACAAAGTTCCACGTCGACTATGTGGCTGGTCAGTAGGGTGCAATACGGTGCTCTGCAATGAGCTAGTGATAGTATAATCACCGCAAAACTATATATAGTGACCGTAAAGAGCGTATTGTTACATACGTTGACCGCCGGTGTATTTTTCTCGTTTCAAATTAAGCCATATTAACCGGAAAGGACGCAGTATGGACTAGTACTAGTACTGCTTTGATGTGTCTCGTCAACTCGCTGAACGAGGAGAAGCTTGCTTACTACGCCTCTCCCTCGCCCACGTGCGCGGTGGTTTGCAGGACGAGGAGAGGGTTTTGACTACAGCCCCCTCTCCCTCTCCCTCGCCCTCGCGGTGGACGTGCAGCAGTTCAATCGGTGTTAGATTGCCAGAAGCATATTGTAATGTAGTATCATCATTTTTGGACCTTCCGAAGAGGCGAAGATCCAAGTGCAAGGTTCACACGAGTACGAACTGTTGAACCTCCCGAAGAGGCAAAGAGCCAAGAGCAAGGTTTTATAGGAGTTGTCGTCCTAGTAGGAGTGTACTACAACTATAGTGAATGATGCTACTGTATGATGCCGCCACGTCACGTATATCCAAAGTTGTGCCACCTTTTTTCTCAAATAGTGTGTTGGAGCCCATGCAACAACCACACAAGTTGCATGTACACATAAAACATTTACCAGTAATAAATTATAAAGGACAAATGCCAGTATGCCACACAAGTTCATCTCCAATTCATGTGGTAAATTTGTGCACAACTAGTCTACATATATTCACAGCGCTACCGTTCACAATTTACCGTACTCCACTTACACGTTATAGATGGGCTACATGTCCTCCTCCAGGTTCTAGTCCCAGGTGTTCTCCATGGATGGCACGATCCATAGCAGTGGGCAACGGGAATCATTGTCGCAACTTTCTAGTCCGGTTCCACACGATGGAGACTCATCCAAGCTGAAGCGGCATAAATCAGGGATAGCGTGTCCCAGTGTGTCGTTCATCCGGCGGTGCACACTGAAGACACCACCATGCTTCAGGAATGGCAGGCCTTCCGTGTCGTGCATGGAAGGTGGCATCCACTTCACAATGGGGTAGTTGTCCCCAATGAAAAGTGAGTACTCTCCAAGAGTGTTCCTCGGCACCCACGTAGCATCACGGGGGTCGAACTCGGCGCCGTTCATCTGGTACACGCGGCATCTCAGATCTGGACACATGGTGACGTACATAGTCAAGGTCCATGCATAATAATGTTGTGCTCAAATATGGCGGTCAGTAATACTGTGCAGCAAATAGTACTACTCTGGTACATAGGAAGTAAAATAATCGGCTTATTATATATAGACACTCTTGGCTACATGGATGAGATAGTAAGACATGGAAAAACAAAAATGATGGCAGCTAGTGGGTTAAAGTCTTCAAGAGCCTAGCTAGCTATACGCGTCCTCCAAGGTAAAAAGTACTCCTGCTAGTACGTAAGTAGAGTACTAGTACAACAGTGAAAGAGAAGGAGAGAGGGTTAAAAATGGAATACTTGGGTAGATGGTGACGGTCCGATCATGGTAGATTGTGTGACCATGTTGCACATCAGTGGTACCATGGGTAACGACTGCTAAGATAGTTGATACCAATATGCCAAAGTCAGCTACAAGGTTCCAGGTTAGACCGAATCACGGATGCAAATGCACATCCAGGATCGGCGATCTTATTTTGATCGCGGGATGATTGGTCCCTGCAAAATAATGGAGTACCGTTAGGGATGCAAATGATGGTTTGTGCATTATGTTTGTAATCTCCCGTACCGTAGGATGGCAACCAGATGAAACAAGTCGCTTGGCTTGTCACCGCGAAGATGCGGCCTAGATGGCGCATGGCATCTTCGAACGTGTAGGGGTACAAATCTGCCGCCGCCAACATGCGCCAGCCTCTGCCGTTACTACCTCTTGCATTGATGGAAATCCTTATGTCGAACACCACGATGAGATAGTAATCGTCATAGCCGCGTCGCTTTGTCGCGGGTCCGCAATTACTATCGTCTTCAATCTCATGTGGGCATCATCATACGTATTCAAGCCCAGCCAGTCCGGAAGGCTGATCCCAATGGTGGAGAAGGGGTATACCGGAACAGCCGCACTACTGTGGATGTTGTGCAAAATGATGGTGGTATCCGGCCTGAGGTATGCAAGCCAATATTCGTTGGCACCGAACCAAACATATATATAAGACGTTGGGCAGCGGAGAAATTACGGGATGGAAATGGAATAACTAAATACTACATGATCAAACTCCATTACTGACCTGCTCATCGGACAAAATCCGACTACCTCTCAATGTCGGCAACTCTAGCAGAGTCAACGTGCAACCATGGCCAGGGAGCGGTGGACTGTTCGAAGGATTGTCCCATAGAAGAACCTTCTCCTTGAGGACGCATGGAAAACCAACAAGCATGGCCTTTTCCCAAGCCTTTTTAAGCATCGTCTTGAAAAAATTGGTGCAGGAAGCACCGAGTCTTGCGGCAGTGAGGACATCGGAGCGGCGTGCGATTTCTCCCAGAGGATCATCGTCCAAGGTCTCCCAGCCCCGACGAGGAGCAGAACCGCCTGGCGAATCCATGGGATCAGCGACGAACTGCCTTCTCTTCTGGGGGAGGGGAACTAGCGAGGAGGAGACAAGAGCGTAATAACCGTAGGGCCTCGTCCCTTCCAACTGTTGATCGTTCCTTAGCGAAGGGGTGAGGCTATTTATTTACTACTAGTACTAGCATTATGGGACGTTATGGGATTGCATTATACTATAAATAATAGCACTAGTAAGAAATTTTTGGCACTAGCTAGTAGTTTTTGGCGTGGATTAAGAAATTTTGGGTATGTTTTTGCTATTTTTTGTACACGCAAACTAGTGTCAAAAAACATCTTACATTATGTGACGGAGGAGTACGTACTTGTACTATAGCAGTACCAGTACTACTTTCTCAACTAGTAGTGTGATGTACTGTACTTCTAGTATAGTGCACCAGTTTTGACCTCTTGAATCTCAGGGCCAAGGAGCTACAATTGGAAGTGGAGGGTACTACTGTTCTCTAGAACCATCGTTGTACTATCAATGCAGGGAAAGTACACCTGCGTAGTGGCCTAGTGGGTACTCTCGGTGCTCTATTCAGCCGCTCCTCTCACGTAGCTGGCCTACTCAGCCGCTCCTCTCACACACACACTAGCAGCCTGTTTATCAGCGACGGTTACTTCGAGGGCAGAACATTTGAGTTATTTGATAAAGCGAGACTAGGCTTTTCGCTTCCATTTGTGGAGGTGTAATGGATCTCGTCGAACTTTGTTAGTAGTTCCTTCGTTATGAATGAGATGAAGCAAAGCTTTTGCCTCCATTTCAAAAAAAACACATCAAGAGGAATTTCTTTTATAGTAGAGCCGATAATGGAGTGAAGTCCATGCGTGCAACGCCACAAGCTACAGAGTAGTAGTAGAGCACTTTACGTACAGAGCCATATTGCATAGTTCCCAATGCCCCGCCAGGCTTTTCCGGCTCCTCGGGCTTAATTGGGAGGCGCTAGTTTAAATATGCTACTAGCTGATGAGGAAGCTGCAAGCGAGGTGCGGCTAGGGCGAGCACGCGGGCCACGAGATGCTGGGAAGGAAAACCAGTTCACGTGGCTAGGATATCCAGTGCACCCAAATTGTGGTGCCGCACGTTCGTTTGACTTCAAAACTCAAACTACCCGTGTAAAATATTGGCTCGCAGCAAAGTTACTCTTTAAAAAAGTCTGCCATGCGTTTAGCCGGGATCGAACCCACAAAATGAGGTATACACTCCCGTGACCACTAGTAGTACTCGTTGGAGTACAACACAACCTGGAATCGCCTTTTGTCACTAGTAGTACATTGTTCCTTACAAGAAACCCCTATGAATGCAAGAAACTACTACCACTTTGCATACGTGGCAGACTTAAGATAAGACTACCTTATCAACCATTGTACATGCTCTTACCAACCAGCCCTACCAATAAATGACTACTTTACAAAGTGCCGTTATAGGCACGTTTCAACCCATGGCCCTGTTTGGATACATTTGTTGTCAATCTACCCCTGCCATCCAAACACCACTTTGGTTAGAGTTAGTTCAGGGTTAGAATCTAACTCTAACCTCTGACTTAGAGTATCCAAACAGGGCCCATGTCGCCCATTAAGTGAACACCCTCTATTCGACTGGGCGTTATGACTTGTGGGACCTACATGTCAGTCTGCACAAAAATCCCCGAGTGACCTCCTACCTCCGGCCCGTCCACCTAGTCATACTCGACCATGGGACGCAGCTACCGCCACCGGCAGAAGGCGAGGTCAAAACCTTTGGCGGTGTGGAGCCATCTTACGGCAGCCCGGATGCCAGCTCCGTCCGGCGCTCGCGGCCGCTAGCTAGCCAAGATAGATCCATCCAGCTGCTTGTCTGCAAGGTTTGCTAGCTAGATTGGCACGGCGGCGCGACAGCTTGCTCGCGTGTGCCGCGCTAAGGCCATCCATCTGGCTCGAGCGAAGGCCATCGCGGTGGCTTGCTCGCTCGTGAGTCACGCTCGAGCCAGCCTACCAACCCGTGTGGAGGCCCGCGCGGCGTCCGGCCCGTCCGGTGGAACGGCAGCCAACTCGCTCATCACCGGCGCCACCGACAAACACGCATCAGTATTGTTTGAAGTAATCTTCAGGAAAAATAATGATTTGAGGGGGAATAATAGGATAGAAGGTCAGATGTGGGTCCCTCGTCTCAACGGTCAAACAAAATGTGTTGGTTTAAGCTGCCTCATCAGCACGGACGTGTGGGCCAACCCTGTCACAAATGGGTTTAAACTAACCTAATCAGTACTCCCTTTGTCCCATAATATAAGATGTTTTTGCAAGCTAAACTAGCTTTCAAAAATGTCTTACATTGTGGGACGGAGGGAGTACTAGGTAGTAGTTTTTGGCGTGGATTAAGAAATTTTGGGTATGTTTTTGCTATTTTTTGTACAATAGATTCTTCCTAGGGCTGGTTGAAAGTGGTAGTTTTTTGTTAAATACTTAGAGAGTGAGTGTGTGAGATACACATGCGGACATGGGGAGAGATGAGGATCCAGATTAATGGGTGTTTGTGTGTGTCTGTGTGTTTTTGTGTGTGTGTTTGTTTGTGAGAGGGAGTGTGTGTATGTGGAGTAGAGAGACCACTAATGATGTAAACCTATTATAAGAGAAGGGGTAATGGTGTGACATGTGTAGTAGCGGGATAGCATGGGTGTGGGTGGGGGCAGACTATTTGGAAGAGACATCGAGTGTGTGTGGGAGAGGGGTGTGAGAGCGAGAGAGAGAGAGAGAGGAAGAGAGGGGGTGAGAGAGGGGGCATATGTGTCCATAAATGGCGTATAGATAGGGAGACAATGTTGATGTTGTTTGAAATTGGCCTATGTACGGAGACACAAGGAAAGCGAGTCATCGTGTGTGTGATAGGGACTTCATGAGAAATCTAGAATAGATGGTGTAGAGAACAATGTGCGAGATCGAGAACGATGATACATTAGGGAGCTATGGAAAGAGTCACGACATATATGTATACAGGGAAGAGCTGGGGCGAGTCCGCATGTGGGAGAGATAGAAAGAGGAGAGTGGTGCACAAGGAGACAAAGTGTGCTTGTTTGCAGTGGGGTGGTGTGTGAGGTGAGTGTGCGAGAACCACATAACTAGGGAGATAGACGTTTGGGGGCGACATTTTGTGTGTATGGGAAAGATACACTCTACATAGTGTGTGTGCTTGGGAAAGAGAGATGTCGGGAGACCTAGCTAGAGAGTGGGGGAAGAGATGTGTGCATGCCCAAGAGACAAAGTGATAGAGACCTATATTGGGATCCAGAATTTAGAAGATAGAGGGGTGTTAATGTGCTCGTGTGTTGGTGTTTCCGGGAGAGAACGACTTCTCTGTGTGGGGGCGACGAGGAGGGCTTGGCTTCAGATAAAGAGTGAGATGTCTATATTTGAGGGACTTTAGCGTAATTGAGATATACATGGTCAATAGTGTGTGCATTTGATGACCCACAAGTATAGGGGATCTATCGTAGCCTTTTCGATAAGTAAGAGTGTCGAACCCAACAAGGAGCAGAAGGAAATGATAAGCAGTTTTTAGTAAGGTATTCTCTGCAGGCACTGAAATTATCGGTAACAGATAGTTTTGTGATAAGGTAATTGGTAACGAGTAGCGAGTAATAAAAGTAAATAAGGTGCAGCAAGATGGCCCAATCCTTTTTCTAGCAAAGGACAAGCCTGGACAAACTCGTATATGAAGGAAAGCACTCCCGAGGACACATGGTAATTATCGTCAAGCTAGTTCTCATCATGATCATATGATTCGCGTTCGGTACTTTGATAATTTGATATGTGGGTGGACCGGTGTTTGGGTATTGTCCTTACTTGGACAAGCATCCCACTTATGATTAACTCCTACTGCAAGCATCCGCAGCTACAACAAAAGTATTAAGGTAAACCTAACCATAGCATGAAACATATGGATCCAAATCAGCCCCTTACGAAGCAACGCATAAACCAGGGTTTAAGCTTCTGTCACTCTAGCAACTCATCATCTACTTATTACTTCCCAATGCCTCCCTCTAGGCCCAAACAATGGTGAAGTGTCATGTAGTCGACCTTCACATGACACCACTAGAGGGATGACAACATACATCTTATCAAAATATCGAACGAATACCAAATTCACATGACTACTAATAGCAAGACTTCTCCCATGTCCTCAGGAACAAGTGTAACTACTCACAAAGCATATTCATGTTCATAATCAAAGGGGTATTAATATGCATAATGGATCTGAACATATGATCTTCCACCAAGTAAACCAACTAGCATCAACTACAAGGAGTAATCAACACTACTAGCAACCCACAGGTACCAATCTGAGGTTTGTACACAAAGATTGGATACAAGAGATGAACTAGGGTTTGAGATGAGATGGTGCTGGTGAAAATGTTGATGGAGATTGACCCCCTCCTGATGAGAGGATTGTTGGTGATGACAATGGTGATGATTTTCCCCTCCCGGAGGGAAGTTTCCCCGGTAGAACAGCTCCACCAGAGCCCTAGATTGGTGCCGCCAAGGTTCCACCTCGTGGCGGCGGAGTCTCGTCCAGAAAGCTTGCTTATGATTGTTTCCTCAATGAAAGACTCCATATAGCAGAAGATGGGCATCGGAGGGCCACCGGGGGGGGCCACAAGGCAGGGGGCGCGCCTAGGGGGTAGGGCTCGCCCCCCGTCCTCGTGGCCAGGGTGTGGCCCCCCTCTGGAACTTCTTGCGCTCGGTATTTTTATATATTCTGCAAATAGCTTCCGTGAAGTTTCAGGACTTTTGGAGTTGTGCAGAATAAGTCTCTAATATTTGCTCCTTTTCCAGCCCAGTATCCCAGCTGTCGGCATTCTCCCTCTTCATATAAAACTTGTAAAATAAGAGAGAATAGGCATAAGTATTGTGACATAATGTGTAATAACAGCCCATAATGCAATAAATATCGATATAAAAGCATGATGCAAAATGGACGTATCAACTCCCCCAAGCTTAGACCTCGCTTGTCCTCAAGCGAAAGCCGAAATCGAAAAATATGTCCACATGTTTAGAGATAGAGGTGTCGATAAAAATAAAATACGGACATGAGGGCATCATGATCTTTCTTAAAACAACAACATTTGTATATATTGTCATATGATCTCTTATGCTAAAGTAACAATTCAATCACAATTTCAAGTATGGGTCATAAACTTCATTGAGAACCAAAAAACTCTAATCTCAGTCATTGAGGCAATTGCAATTTATCATAACATAGGAAAGAGTCAATATAAGAGCTTTTCAGCAAGTCCACATACTCAACCATCTTTTAGTCTTTCACAATTGCTAACACTCACGCAATATTTATGGGTATGAAGTTTTAATCGGACACAGAGAAAGATAGGGGCTTATGGTTTTGCCTCCCAACATTTTACCTCAAGGGTAATGTCAACAATAATAGTTCATGAAGACTCACATCCAATTAGCTATATATATCAGGATCTTTCCAACACATTGTGCTTACCAAAGGATAAAATGTAAAAAGGAAAGGTGAAGATCACCATGACTCTTATGTAAGGTAGAGGATAAAAGTAAAAGATAGTCCCTTCACAGAGGGAAGCAGAGGTTGTCATGCTCTTTTATGGTTGGATGCACAAAATCTTAATGCAAAAGAATGTCACTTTATATTGCCACTTGTGATATGGACCTTTATTATGCAGTCTGTTGCTTTTATTTCTTCCATATCACAAGATCGTATAAAGCTTATTTTCTCCACATTAATAAGTCATACATATTTAGAGAGCAATTTTTATTGCTTGCATCGATGACAACTTACTTGAAGGATCTTACTCAATCCATAGGTAGATATGGTGGACTCTCATGGAAAAACTAGGTTCAGGGATATTTGGAAGCACAAGTAGTATCTCTACTTGGTGCAAAGAAATTGTCTAGCATGAGAGGGAAAGGCAAGATCAACATGTTGGATGATCCATGACAATATAATTTATCTCAGATGTAAGAAAACATAACCCATTACGTTGTCTTCCTTGTCCAACGTCAACTCTTAGCATGTCATACTTTAATGAGTGCTCACAATCATAAAAGATGTCCAAGATAGTATATTTATATGTGAACCTCTCTTTCTTTACTACTTCTTATTAATTGCAACGATGACCAAACTATGTTTGTCAACTCTCAACAACTTTTATTCATCATACTCTTATATGTGAAGTCATTACTCTCCATAAGATCCATATGATCTCTTTGTTTCTTTTTATTCTTTCTCTTTATATTTTATTCCCTCAAGATCATAGCAAACTAATCAAGCCCTTGACTCAACACTAATATTTATTATATATAGCTCACGGACTCGATTACATAGAAGGATCCTAAAGCAAAACTCACAACTAGATCATACTAAAACTTTATTCTACTAGATCAAGATATTATCAAAAGGATCGAACTAAGAAGATGATAAAGATAAAAGTGATGGTGATACGATACCGGGGAACTCCCCCAAGCTTGGCAGTTTCCAAGGGGAGTGCCCATACCAGATACTCACTTCTTCTTTGTTGGTGAAGAAGGTGGAGTTGTTGATGATGTAGGCTTGTCGTCCCTCTTCCAAGGCATAGGCTCACCATCATAGAAGGATGATCGAGTCTCCTGAATGCTCAAATTTGCAGCCAAACTCATCCTCTTGAATCTATATTCATAATCACAGTTTTGATTTTGTTGGTCATAGATCTGGGCTTGGAGGTGCTCGATTTTCTCATGAAGCTTGAAGATGGCCTCCCCAATGTCCTTGACGTCCAGCTTGTGGTTGTTGGTGAACTCCGTGATCATAATGTGATTGGAGTCAAGTCCACGCTCCACCATCTCCAGACACTTGAAAACTTGTTGCTCCAATGCCTCGAGCCTTGCCTCCGTGCTTCCGGTCTTCCTTGGTCCCTCAACATCGCGGATGTGCAACAACCCCTCACGCATCTCAATGGTTTGAGGGTGTTGCAGCACCTCCGCGAGGTAGGGGTTGATGACCTTCTTGAAGAACTTGTCCTTGGGGGCACTTGAAGACGAGATGACGACCTAGATCTATCAGAAAAACAACTCGAAACAAAGACAGGAGATTTTTGCGTGATACAGTGGTCAAAACCTTCGGGAGGTTATATAATGAATTTTTACCGACCAAAAGAAGTATCATGCAAGAAAACAGAGTCCGGAGAGCACACGAGGTGCCCACAAGGCAGGGGGCGCGCCCAGGGGGTAGGGCGTGCCCTCCACCCTCGTGGAAGCCCCGTGTCCTTTCCGGTCTGCTTCTTATTTTCCTATTTTTTATATATTCCAAAATGGAGAAATATTGCCATTAGAACTGTTTTGGAGTCGGTTTACTTACCGTACCACGTACCTATTCCTTTTTGGAGTCTGAAATGTTCCGAAAAGTGTCCCTTATTTATTCCTCCGGGGTTACGATTTCAATAACATTAGTTTCAACATTTATGGGATTACCTGAGATATAATGTTCAATTCTTTGACCGTTCACCACCTTCAGATTTGTGCCTTCGAAGTTGTTGATTTTTATGGCACCGGAACGATAGACCTCCTCGATAACGTAAGGACCTTCCCATTTAGAGAGAAGTTTGCCTGCAAAATATCTTAAACGAGAGTTTTGTAGCAATACATAATCACCTACATTGAACTCACGCTTTTGTATCCTTTTATCATGCCATCTTTTAACTTTTTCTTTAAACAGTTTGGCATTCTCATAGGCCTGGGTTCTCCATTCATCAAGTGAGCTAATGTCAAATAACCTCTTCTCATCGGCAAGTTTGAAATCATAATTGAGCTCTTTAATGGCCCAATATGCCTTATGTTCTAGCTCAAGAGGTAAGTGACATGCTTTACCATAAACCATTTTATATGGAGACATACCCATAGGGTTTTATATGCAGTTCTATAGGCCCATAATGCATCATCAAGTTTCTTGGACCAATTCTTTCTAGATCTATTAACAGTCTTTTGCAAAATTAATTTGAGCTCTCTGTTACTTAATTCTACTTGACCACTAGACTGTGGGTGATAAGGAGATGCAATTCTATGATTAACATCATACTTAGCAAGCATTTTACGAAAGGCACCATGAATAAAGTGTGAACCACCATCAGTCATTAAATATCTAGGGGCTCCAAACCTCGGGAAAATAACTTCTTTAAGCATCTTAATAGAGGTGTTATGATCAGCACTACTAGTTGGAATGGCTTCTACCCACTTAGTAACATAATAAACAGCAACTAAAATATGTGTATACCCATTAGAGGAAGGAAAAGGTCCCATATAATCAAAGCCCCAAACATCAAATGGTTCAATAACAAGTGAATAATTCATAGGCATTTCTTGACGTGTACTAATATTACCAATTCTTTGACATTCATCACAAGACAAGACAAACTTACGGGCATCCTTGAAGAGAGTAGGCCAATAAAAACAGGATTGCAATACCTTGTGTGCAGTTCTATCTCTAGCATGGTGTCCTCCATAGGCTTCGGAGTGACACTTGCGTAGGATTTGTTCCTGTTCATGCTCAGGTACACAACGTCTAATAAAACCATCCACTCCTTCTTTATAAAGATGTGGGTCATCCCAAAAGTAATGTCTCAAATCATAGAAGAACTTTTTCTTTTGCTGGTATGTGAAACTAGGTGGTATAAATTTAGCAACACTATAATTAGCATAATAAGCATACCATGGAGCAGTTCGAGAAGCATTTATGACATTTAATTGTTCATCAGGAAAGCTATCATCAATAGGTAGTGGGTCATCAAGAACATTTTCTAACCTAGATAAGTTGTTTACAATGGGGTGCTCAGCTCCCTTTCTATCAATAATATGCAAATCAAATTCTTGTAGCAGGAGAACCCATCTAATAAGTCTAGGTTTAGCATCTTTCTTTTCCATAAGGTATCTAATAGCAGCATGATCAGTGTGAATAGTTACTTTAGAATCAACAATATAAGGTCTGAACTTATCACAAGCAAAAACAACTGCTAAAAATTCTTTTTCAGTAGTAGCATAATTTCTCTGGGCATTGTCTAGAGTTTTACTAGCATATTGAATAACATTTAATTTCTTATCGACTCTTTGCCCTAGAACAGCACCCACAGCATAATCACTAGCATCACACATAATTTCAAAGGGTAAATTCCAATCAGGTGGTTGAACAATAGGTGCAGAAATCAATGCTTTCTTAAGTATTTCAAATGCTTCTACACAATCATCATCAAAGACAAAAGGAATATCTTTTTGTAATAAATTAGTCAGAGGCCGAGAAATTTTGAGAAGTCCTTAATGAACCTCCTATAAAAACCAGTGTGACCGAGGAAGCTTCTTATACCTTTAATGTCCTTGGGACATGGCATATTTTCAATAGCATCAACTTTAGCTTTGTCAACTTCAATACTTCTTTCAGAAATTTTATGCCCCAAGACAATACCTTCATTAACCATAAAGTGGCACTTCTCCCAATTCAAGACAAGATTAGTTTCTTCACATCTCTGCAAAACTCGATCAAGGTTGCTCAAGCAATCATCAAAAGAGGATCCATAAACGGAGAAATCATCCATGAACACCTCACAAATCTTTTCACAAAAGTCAGAGAATATAGCCATCATAATTTCTTTGTATAAGGAAATAGCTATTGCACTAGCACTAGCACCCATATCACATAAGCCATGATAACAATGATCTCCTATTTTAACAGAAATAACAGGCATGCCTACAACAGGTCTATGTTTATTTTTAGTATCAGGTCTAACAATTATAGCAGCTTCATCACAGAAGTAAATAACATGCCCATCAATATTATCGGCCAAGAGATCTTTAACCATAGCAATTTTAGGTTCAACTTTAATTTGATCGGGGGGTTTAGGTGTCTTAATATTACTTTTGTTGATCACAGTTGAATCTTTAGCATGATTCTTTATTCTAACGGGGAAAGGTGGTTTCTCAACATAAGCAGTAGGAACAACAGGATCATCATAAGTGATAGTCTTTTCTTCAACTTCAATAGGTGCAACTACTTTTGTTTCAATGGGAGGATTATATTTAAACCACTTCTCCTTGGGGAGATCAACATGAGTAGCAAAAGATTCACAGAAAGAAGCTACTATCTCAGAGTCAAGTCCATATTTAGCGCTAAATTTACAGAAAACGCCGGTATCCATAAAAGATTTGACACAATCAAACTTAGGTGTTATACCTGACTCCTTACCTTCGTCGAGATCCCAATCTTCAGAGTTGCGTTTAATTATATCCAATAAATTCCATTTGAATTCAATAGTCTTCATCATAAAGGAACCGGTACAAGAAGTATCGAGCATGGAGCGATTGTTGTCAGAAAGCCGAGCATAAAATATTTGAATAATCATTTCTCTTGAGAGCTCATGATTGGGGCATGAATATAACATTGACTTAAGCCTCCCCCAAGCTTGAGCGATGCTTTCTCCTTCGCGAGGCCAAAAATTATATATATAATTACGATCACGATGAACAAGATGCATAGGATAAAACCTCTGATGGAATTCCAATTTCAACCGTTTGTAGTCCCATGATCCCATATCATCATATAGCCTATACCATGTCAATGCATCTCCCTTCAAATATAAAGGGAAGACCTTCTTCTTGATAACATCATCGGGCATACCTGCAAGCTTAAATAATCCACAAACTTCATCCACATAGATTAAGTGTAAGTCGGGATGCAATGTTCCATCTCCTGCAAAAGGATTAGCTAGCAGTTTCTCTATCATACCCGAAGGAATTTCAAAGTAAACATTTTCAGTATGTTCAGTAGGTTCAGGGGTAACTAATTGTGGTTCCGTGCGAGGTGAAGATATCCCGAACAAACCCCTCAAAGGATTATGTTCCATAGTAACAAGTGAATGTAAATTTCAGCACACTATATAATTTTTTCCATACCAAATTCCACCTACCAAAGGCGCTTCACACCCCGGCAACGGCACCAGAAAAGAGTCTTGATGACCCACAAGTATAGGGGATCTATCGTAGCCTTTTCGATAAGTAAGAGTGTCGAACCCAACGAGGAGCAGAAGGAAATGATAAGCAGTTTTCAGTAAGGTATTCTCTGTCGGCACTGAAATTATCGGTAACAGATAGTTTTTTGATACAGTAATTGGTAACGAGTAGCGAGTAATAAAAGTAAATAAGGTGCAGCAAGATGGCCCAATCCTTTTTGTAGCAAAGGACAAGACTGGACGAACTCTTATATGAAGGAAAGCGCTCCCGAGGACACATGGGAATTATCGTCAAGCTAGTTCTCATCACGATCATATGATTCATATTCGGTACTTTGATAATTTGATATGTGGGTGGACCGGTGCTTGGGTACTGTCCTTACTTGGACAAGCATCCCACTTATGATTAACTCCTATTGCAAGCATCCGCAACTACAATGGAAGTATTAAGGTAAACCTAACCATAGCATGAAACATATGGATCCAAATCAGCCCCTTACGAAGCAACGCATAAACTATGGTTTAAGCTTCTGTCACTCTAGCAACCCATCGTCTACTTATTACTTCCCAATGCCTCCCTCTAGGCCCAAACAATGGTGAAGTGTCATGTAGTCGACGTTCACATGACACCACTAGAGGGATGACAACATACATCTTATCAAAATATCGAACGAATACCAAATTCACATGACTACTAATAGCAAGACTTCTCCCATGTCCTCAGGAACAAACGTAACTACTCACAAAGCATATTCGTGTTCATAATCATAGGGGTATTAATATGCATAATGGATTTGAACATATGATCTTCCACCAAGTAAACCAACTAGCATCAACTACAAGGAGTAATCAACACTACTAACAACCCACAGGTACCAATCTGAGGTTTGGATACAAAGATTGGATACAAGAGATGAACTAGGGTTTGAGATGAGATGGTGCTGGTGAAGATGTTGATGGATATTGACCCCCTCCCGATGAGAGGATCGTTGGTGATGACGATGGTGATGATTTCCCCCTCCCGGAGGGAAGTTTCCCCGGCAGAACAGCTCCGCTAGAGCCCTAGATTGGTTCCGCCAAGGTTCCGCCTCGTGGCGGCGGAGTCTCGTCCCGGAAGCTTTCTTATGATTTTTTTCCTCAACGAAAGACTCCATATAGCAGAAGATGGGCATCGGAGGCCACCAGGGGGCCCACGAGGCAGGGGGCGCGCCCCCCACCCTCGTGGCTAGGGTGTGGCCCCCCTCTGGAACTTCTTGCGCTCGGTATTTTATATATATTCTAGAAATAGCTTCCGTGAAGTTTCGAGACTTTTGGAGCTGTGCAGAATAAGTCTCTAATATTTGCTCCTTTTCCGGCCCAGAATCCCAGCTGCGGGCATTCTCCCTCTTCATGTAAACCTTGTAAAATAAGAGAGAATAGGCATAAGTATTGTGACATAATATGTAATAACAGCCCATAATGCAATAAATATCGATATAAAAGCATGATGCAAAATGGACGTATCAGCATTCATGGTTGATCAATTTGTTTCACAGTTTGGACTATGAGATAACGATACTTTTGAACATGCGTGATATACCTTGATGTACCAGAACTACAAACCTAAGATTGGAATTTTGGAATTCGACTCCATCATTAGCTTTTGTAATTCATTTAAACGGAGGCACATTTTTAAGCCGGGATTTCGTGATTTCAAATTCATATATCAAACCTAGAGATATACACATACGGGCATGTTCAAACTTTATAATCATCCACTTTATTCATACACATACACATTTTGCTTTTGTCATCATATTTAGGATAAACACATTTGGAGTTTCATTTGAATTGGACCATATGATGGTATTTGCTTGTAGTAGCTCAATGATCCATATTTGAATTGAATGGACAATCTAAGTTTCGAGTTGGAGACATTGATTTTCAAAACTTGCAATTTTTTTGCGTGCAAAACAAACAAATTCTCGGCCATGATATCATAGCCGGCCGTACAAGAGCAGAATATAATTGCAGGCACCAAAAGCTTTCAAACTTCTCGCTCACATCGAAATATCTCGCGCCTGAAAGTTTAGCCCTGTGATATTCATGTTTTACCCCTGCCACATGAATGGAAAAGGGCTGTTTTGGTAACTCCATTGTTTCCCTTCTTTGCCCCCAACATTCTTCCCCAGAGCCCCTGCCCTTCCCCTCCCCGACCCCCCCCCAACCATGGCAAGCCGCCCAATCTAGTCCTTTGCCGCAGCGGTGGACCTCACACCCCGACGGATCTACCTTCCGCACCTTGGAACCCCCAACTGCCAACTCACCACTTCATTGGAGCCGCTTCAACGACTGGCTTGTCCATCGCTCCAGATCTCCTTGACCGCCATCATGGTCCACAGCACCAGATCTGCTTAACCAGCACCCTCGTCCACCACAGTGTAGGCCCTTCACTGACTCCCTCGTCCGTCCCTTCGCTGGCCCTTCATACAAGCGCTCGTCCGCCGCAACAGATCCGCCTCACCAAAAGCACTGTACAACGCGCCCACCGAAGCCTTCGTCCACTGCACCGGACCCGCTCCACGGACGCCATATTCAACTCCACCAGCCTTGCTTTACCGATGATGCAGCCTCATCAGGTTATTTCAATTTGTACTCCTTCGGTTTTTCTCTTTATCATCCAACTGTTCACTTACCATAGATGAGCTTTCTTGTATGTCGACAGGCGCTGCAACCGTAGCACCGGAGCCGCTTCAGCGATGGTGACAGCCGTCCCAAACTCAACCGCAACAGGAGCACCATCGACGATCCTTAGCTATCAAGTATGCCAACGATACCCATACGCCGCCGAGAATTAGGTACTATTATCCAACGACCGGCGCCTACGTTCACTTTCTTAGCATAAGCACCGCACCTTTGAATTTCTTCAGGGCATCATTCAGTTTTTCATGAGACGCATTATTCTGCTTGCACCTGTAGGGACATACTTCTGGCGGTGAACATGTTACATGTGCTAAATTACATACCAGTGCACATATAGTTAATATGCTTTAGTTTTGTCCTAAGTATTACTGTACTTCCTAGATATCACTGCCTACTATTTTACTTCTTGCATGCTATATTTATGATAATGGTGTTGTTCTGATGCCACCTGTTGGTTCCATCAGACTGCTTCATGTTCTCTATGCTTAATTACACATCAGCAAACTAGCATGTGGTTCCGCTGGTTTTTGTTCGTTTTACCCTACATTTTCTGATGCTAGCTATTACATCACTGCTCCGAGCCTCTGTTCATTACTTTTTGTGTGTTCTTGATCTTCCCAAGCTGCATGACTAATTTGATGCTTCTATTAATTATGGAGCTGCCAACCCCATCAAGCAAAATATTTGTTCTTTTGGGGCTGGCACCTCGAACAAGCATAAAAATAAAGGGAAGCATATATATTGTCGTGTATGCACACACCCTTCTTTCATTAGTTTAGATGAACCATTGATGATCAATTCGAACCAGTGCATGCTATTAAAATTAATTTTACCTAAATAGAGGGTGCAGAATAAACTACAACAAGTAGATTTGCAACCACGGGATGCTGACGATATCTTCAAAGAACATTGCAACAACAGCGAGGCTTCATAGCAACATATGGTAAGCCAGTGTGTTTTAGTACATGTGAAATGTAAGGCGTGTGGGCTGCTTTCTTAGCTTGTGCCCTCAACCTGTAATCCTACAGAATAACAAATAGTTCAGTTGTCTGTTTTGCTGTATTGCTTGACTCGAATGCTTGTTTGTTACTTGTTATGCTATACCTGAGTTGGCCAATATGTCAGCAGTGCCTACTGTACTATCATAAAGAAATGCATGCCTAGTTCATTTGAGTCCTTAACTTTTCCTCTGAACTTCATCACAAGATTGTCTTTGTAGTTTATATGAGGCCACACTGTTAAGTGCTTTCTCAGATTATTTCAACTGCTTAGATGCCTTGGCAACTTAAATATAGCAGTGGTACACTCCCTTTCAACTAGGGATGTCAACTGGGTCCCATTTAATCCCGATTAAAGTCCACTAGTGGTATGATAGTTCAAAAGAGTTTTTGTTTTTTGAGGAAAATGAACCAGGGAGCTAGCAAAAACTAACTAGATGGGACTGGCGGATGTCATTTATTTGCCACTTACATCCCTAGTTTCATCTTACCATTTTAATTTCTTTTCGGTTGATGCTGCTTCGAACCATTTAAATATAGCTTGCCATGCTCGGCAATAATTCATATGTCGTTTACCATGTAAGCTTACTGCCTGGATCATGCGATAACTATCTCTTACTTATATCCAGGGGAAACCTTTCAGGATGTCGTTCACACTAGGACACAATGTACAACCCCAGAATCTATTTGTGGAAGCAGTGCGCTATCCATGTTACCAGATGGTAGTAGTTTAGAGGCAACACCACCGGAGAGCAGTCTGAGCACAGATATTATAGTTCTTGAGGCTCTACCAGAGGCAGAAAGAGATGGTGTCGCTGCCATGAATGAGTTAATCTCGATCTTGAAGCTGGAAATTATGCAATTAGCTGCACGCATTATGCAAGCAACCCAAGAATTGGAGGAAGTAAGAATGTTGCATTTGAAGATGGAGGAGGTCCTGCTGCTTCTGCTATCTGAAGCCCATGGTAATCCCAGTTCTTCTTTAGATAGCAGTTGAAATTGTCATTAGATTATTGTACTTGCATGTTGTGTCATGTCTCTGAATGGATTATGTTGTAAGACCCCCTATGTTGTCCATGCGTTGTAATGATCCGAATTTTTTAGGCGAGCTAATCCTCAGTACTTGTATGATTGACATAAGGTGAACTGTTTTTCGTGTGAGCATATTGTATTGGATGAAATAACTGTTTGACTCAAAGTGTATCCAACCTACTGAATTCGAAGATCACGACATTTCTAAATCATAATCATATATAAAGGTGGAATAAATCTTTGTTGAGGTTTTGAAGAAATAAATAACAAAATGTAGAATTATCTATGGATATTCGTAATCGAATAAAAATTGGATTTGAATTTAGTTGCCAGGGCCCGGGGCAAACGTGAATGCTAATTCTCCCGAGTTTTGAACGAAGTGGCTAAACACCCACTATCATTTGTGGGCTGCCCGGAGCAAGTGTTTGTGAGATGGAAATTACTGTCTACCCCTGACACTTGACATCCTTATCGACGGGATTTACACTGCTGTCGATAGGGGTAGACTAGTAACTTCAGTCAGACGTGACACGACGCCCTCTGAGCCCATTCAGACACGGTGGCGCCAAACGTGGGCGGCAAAACACATTTGATTCAAGCTCGTCCGAAAGACATGTGTCTCTCCCTTCATTTCCCCATTCATCCACGGTGGGTGGAAAAACAAACTCTCCTCGTCCGAAATCAATGTAGGTTAATATTTTAAATAGGGCAGATGTGTAACTTCCCTCAGACGTGACACAACCGCCCTACCTGTCAGCCCCGTTCATACACCTTGGGCGCCAACCGTGGGCGGTAAAACACCCTCTCCTCGCCCAAAATCGTTACCGGCAAATATTTGGGAGATGCGAGATTACCGTCCTATCCCCAACCGACGTGATGTCCAAAATTTTAAACGGTGGATAAGTACGTAACTTTCCCACATTTCAGACAAGCGCATCCCAAAGTTTCAGATCCCCCTCCCCCTCCATTTCCCCATTCATACACCATCGGCGCCACGACAACCTCCCCACTGCGGCCAGCCTCCTCCGTCCACCACCCCATCCTCCACCTTGCCGGAGCCGCTACCCCAACCCCGTCGTCCACTACAAGAGATGGACGTCTCTCATCCACGGCGTCGGACCAGGATCCTTTCATCGCACCATCTCACTTCATCGGCGTCGTCGTCCACCTTGTTGTTGCCGCTCCTACGACCGCCTCGTCCACGGCAACAGGATTTATCCCCCGACCCAGCCGTCTGCCATCTAAAGTCTTCTTCCCCGCTGCCTACAGCCATCGCACCCGTAGCACCCTCAACGTATCAGCAGGGGCCTACACTGCGTCACAAGAGAGGTGGTACTCTTCCATATGTGCTTAAGTTATTGATCTCACCCGGAAAATAGATCTTAACTTGTTTACTATACTTTTCTTGTCCGTACCAAATCGTAGTGGCTAGTTGAATGCAAACATTGGTTGTGAAGTAGCTTTGTCCGATTTGCACCTTCAGATCCGCCATGTCATGGTCACTATACTCGTAAAGCGTATGGTTTTCCCCCTTCATATTCACTACCATCATCGTAGGTGCTTCACTGCTTCGTGTCGTGCTAGCACTGCTCCTCAAGACCTCAACCCATCAAGCGAAACAACATGCCACCCATAATTCCAAAGCTTACATGTTGAAATACGAATCTGATATGATGCTCATATTACTAAAACAGAGAACGTTTAATTGGTCACCTAATGTTCCTATATTCGTTTCGAAAAGCATGTGCGCCACCTACAGGTCCAACTAGTTCCACTTTCCTGATTTTACTCTTGATGCTTAGGGTTTTCCCCTTTTATCTACTCTACTATGATCTGCGTAGGTGATTTCTGTCGTACTAGCATTACTCCACCCTTCAAGCTAAACAACACGACACTCAAAATTCCAAAGCTTAGTTGTTCAAATATGATTGTGATATGATACTGATATTAGTTAATAGACACATTTAATTGGTTAGCTAAAGGTCCCACTTGAGTTTCCAAATGCATGTCGCGACATATAGAGAGACAGCAGAATTGCATTTCTTTGTCACTTGTTGACTGTACTTTCTTGTCCATACCAAATCTTAGTTATTATTTCAAAGCAAACATTGGTTGCTAACTACCCTTTGCACGGTTTGCAGCTTCAGATCTGCCATCCCACTGCCACGGTCAACACTATACTCATCATGCTTACAGTTTCCCCATTTTATGATGACCACGATCAGCCTACGTGGTTCGTGTCATAATAGCACTGCTCCACCCATCGAGCTAAACAAGCTTAGTTGTACAAATTGAAATATGATATTATGCTGATATTAGTAAAACTGGGAGATGTTTAATTGGTCAGCTAAATGTTCCTACTTTAGTTTCGAAATACATGTGAGCCACATATGGTGAGACCGGAAGGAATAGTATTTCTCTGTGCGCTCTGGTTCATCATGGGTGGCCAACCGACATTGTATAGAAAGACTTGTAATATCTTCAATCTGCTTGCTCTTCTGCTCTTCTTTAAGATGATCCTCTTCTCTTGCGGTCGACTGGTCAGGTCGAGTTATTCTCCCTTAGTATATTTTGAATCTGTCAGGTCAGGTTGACTTGTTCTTCTTTACTATATGTTGAAGCTGCCATCTGCGAAGTATCATCACTTCTGGAGCTCTCATATTTTGAGTAGTAGGCGACATTATATTAATGCACACACCAAATTACAGCATGCATGGCACCTCTTAGAAGAATTGCAGAGATAGCACAAAGGGGTTTACAGTGAGGAAGTATTGGATTAGAATCACTTCTGCATTACAAAGATAATCTCACTTGTTTCTCTGTTTTCATGCATGTCAGGTATTGAACATTATCAAAATGAATATGAGAATGAGCGCACGAGAGGAATATTGTGGAACAATCCACTGGCTGACAAACTTGGCATGGTGGAGGATGGCCTATCTTATTCACCCATCAAGGTGCATGCTCTAACTTGGCAAGGTTGTATTGATCGCACATATTTTGCATCTGACCTCTTGCATTACTTCTACTTTGTTACACCATCTGCTTAGTTTAAGCATCATATATGAGTATATGCCATACCTATCCATTTTCTGTACCTATTCCATGTGTTGTCATACCATGTTTTTCCAGTCAAATGTTGTTCTTTCGTAATAGATGTCCAAAAGGAAGAGGGTGAGTGCAGATCCTCAAGGAGTACAAACTAGGTATTTGGAAAAGGTAGTGATGCCTGTTAAATCAGATAGATCAGCAGCCACAGAAAACACAGGCCCAACTGTACCAGACTTTAC
Organism: Triticum aestivum; assembly: GCF_018294505.1. NCBI lineage: Eukaryota > Viridiplantae > Streptophyta > Magnoliopsida > Poales > Poaceae > Triticum > Triticum aestivum. The sequence continues at coordinate 216,469,235 of NC_057800.1, forward strand.
CCCTACTCTAGTGGCCAAACCCCTATTAGAACTGCTGAGAGCCCAGCGTCAGGTACTGTCTATGATATCAATTCAAAATTTGAACTCCTAAATTTCTGCATGTGCCTTACCTTCTCTCTTGTATGAAAACCAATTTTAGATGAATCTCCTTGCTCAAAGGATCATAGGATCTCACGACAATACTGGGCTCTGCATTGCTCTTGTCAGTACCTCTTGCCCTTTGTCGGCATACTTACACTCATTGTTGTTTGATTATGTAGCATCACTGTAAATGTTCGCTTCTTTATCCCCCCCTTTGCTTGAAATTATAAGATCTATATTTACTCTTAGATAAATGTAGAATTAACACAATGGTTATGAAGTTTTGGATTGCTCATGTAAGTACCTGTTGTCATGTACTCCCTCTGTATCGAATTAATTGTTGATCAATTGGATGTATTTAGAACTTAATAGTGCTAGATACATCCATTCGAGCGACAAGTAATAACGGACGGTGGTGGTATTATTGCACATGCATAGCGAGATAGTTGATTGTCTAGCATTACTCTACATCTTATCTGCCCTGCCCTCCACTTTCTCCAAATTATCATATCTACATTTACTCTTACCAAAATGTTGAATAAAACCAATGCCACTGCACACGTTGATGTCTGCATTCCTCTTGTCAGTACCTTTTGCATTGTAACGTTGTACTTAATTAATTGCTATTTGATTCTGTATCATCAGTTGATAACCCACAAGTATAGGGGATCGCAACAGCTTTCGAGGGTAGAGTATTCAACCGAAATTTATTGATTCGACACAAGGGGAACCAAAGAATATTCTCAAGTATTAGCAGCTGAGTTGTCAATTCAACCACACCTAGAAACTTAGCATCTGCAGCAAAGTGTTTAGTAGCAAAGTAATATGATAGGGGCGGTAGCGACAACAAAAGTAAAGACAGCAAAAGTAATGTTTTTGGTATTTTGTAGTGATTGTAACAGTAGCAGTGGAAAGTAAATAAGCGTAAACCAGTATGTGGAAAACCCGTAGGCACCAGATCAGTGATGGATAATTATGCCGGATGTGGTTCATCGTGTAACAGTCATAACATAGGGTGACACAGAACTAGCTCCAATTCATCAATGTAATGTAGGCATGTAATCCGTATATAGTCATACATGCTTATGGAAAAGAACTTGCATGACATATTTTGTCCTACCCTCCCGTGGCAGCGGGGTCCTATTGGAAACTAAGGGATATTAAGGCCTCCTTTTAATAGAGAACTGGAACAAAGCATTAGCACATAGTGAATACATGAACTCCTCAAACTATGGTCATCACCGGGAGTGGTCCCGATTATTGTCACTTCGGGGTTGCCGGATCATAACACATAGTAGGTGACTATAGACTTGCAAGATAGGATCAAGAACTCACATATATTCATGAAAACATAATAGGTTCAGATCTGAAATCATGGCACTCAGGCCCTATTGACAAGCATTAAGCATAGCAAAGTCATAGCAACATCAATCTCAAAACATAATGGATACTAGGGATCAAACCCTAACAAAACTAACTCGATTACATGATAAATCTCATCCAACCCATCACCGTCCAGCAAGCCTACTATGGAATTACTCACGCACAGCGGTGAGCATCATGGAATTGGTGATGGAGGATGGTTGATGATGACGACGGCGATGAATCCCCCTCTCCGGAGCCCTAAACGGACTCCAGATCAGCCCTCCTGAGAGGCTTTAGGGCTTGGCGGCGGCTCCGTATCATAAAACGCGATGATTTCTTCTCTCTGATTTTTTTCTCTCCGAAAGCAAATATATAGAGTTGGAGTTGGCGTCGGAGGGTTTCCAGGGGGCCCACGAGGTAGGGGGGCGCGCCCCCCACCCTCATGAGAAGGGTGTGGGCCCCCTGGTCTTCATCTTTGGCGAGGATTTTTTATTGTTTTTCTAAGATGTTCCGTGAAGTTTCAGGTCATTCCGAGAATATTTATTTTCTGCACATAAAACAACACCATGGCGATTCTGCTGAAAACAGCGTCAGTCCGGGTTAGTTCCATTCAAATCATACAAGTTAGAGTCCAAAACAAGGGAAAAAGTGTTTAGAAAAGTAGATACGATGGAGACGTATCAACTCCCCCAAGCTTAAACCCTTGCTTGTCCTCAAGCAATTCAGTTGACAAACTTAAAGAAAGAAAGAAAAACTTTTACAAACTCTGTTTGCTCTTGTTGTTGTAACTATGTCAAGCGAGCATTCAAGTTTTCAGCATAGATCATAACTGACCACATTTGGAATAATTATCAGGTCTCACAATTACTCATATCAATAGCATAATCTACTAGCAAGCCATAATAATAAATCTCGGATGACAACACTTTCTCAAACAATCATAATATGATATAACAAGATGGTATCTCGCTAGCCCTTTCTGAGACCGCAAAACATAAATGCAGAGCACCTTTAAAGATCAAGGACTGACTAGACATTGTAATTCATGGTAAAAGAGATCCAATCATAGTCATACCCAATGTAGATTAATAGTGATGAATGCAAATGACAGCTGTGCTCTCCAGCTAGTGCTTTTTAATAAAAGGGTGATGACTCAACATAAAAGTAAATGGATAGGCCCTTCGCGGAGGGAAGCAGGGATTTGTAGAGGTGCCAGAGCTCGGTTTTGAAATAGAGATAAATTGTATTTTGAGCGGTATAATTTCATTGTCAATGTAACAACTAAGAGATGGTGATATATTCCATGCTAAACACATTATAGGCGGTTCCCAAACAGAATGGTAAAGTTTATACTCCCCCTCCACCAACAAGCATCAATCCATGGCTTGCTCGAAACAACGAGTGCCTCCAACATACATCGGGTCCCAGGGGGAGTTTTGTCTGCAATTAATTTTGATTTAGTTTGCATAAAGCATGGGACTGGGCATCCCGGTGACCAGCCATCTTCTCGTGAGTGAGGAACGGAGCCCACTCCTCTTGAGAATAACCCGCCTAACACGGAAGATAAGGACAGCCTTTGTTGATACATGAGCTATTTGAGCATACAAAACAAAATGTTTATTTGAAGGTTTAGAGTTTGGCACATGCAAATTTACTTGGAACAGCAGGTAGATACCGCATATAGGAAGGTATAGTGGACTCATCTGGAATAACTTTGGGGTTTAAGGGATTGGATGCACAAGCAGTATTCCCGCTTAGTACAGGTGAAGGCTAGCAAAAGACTGGGAAGCGACCAACTAGAGAGCGACAACAGCCATGTACATGCATTAAAATTAATAAACATTGGATGCAAGCATGAGTAGGATATAATCCACCATGAACATAAATATCGTGAAAGGCTATGTTGATTTTGTTTCAACTACATGCGTGAACATGTGCCAAGTCAAGTCACTTAAATCATTCAAAAGAGGATACCACCCCATCATACCACATCATAATCATCTCAATAGCATGTTGGCACACAAGGTAAATCATTATAACTCATAGCTAATCAAGCATGGCACAAGCAACTATGATCTCTAATTGTCATTGCAGACATGTTTATTCATAATAAGCTAAATCAAGAATGAGGGACTCATCATATTTACAAAAACAAAGAGGTCGAGTTCATACCAGCTTTTCTCATCTCAGTCAGTCCATCATATATCATCATAATTGCCTTTCACTTGCATGACCGAACGGTGTGAATAATAATAAGAGTGCACGTGCATTGGACTAAGCTGGAATCTGCGAGCATTCAATAAACAGGAGAAGACAAGGCAATATGGGCTCTTGGTTAAATCAACAATAATGCATATAGGAGCCACTTCAACAATTTAATTATGGTCTTCTCCTACTGACCCCCAAAGAAAAGAAATAAAACTATTTACACGGGAAAGCTCCCAACAAGCAAAAGAAGAACGGGAAATATTTTTGGGTTTTCTTTTTAATTATTACTACTACAGCAGAAAAATAAACTACTACTAATTTTTTTTCTTAAGGTTTAACAAACACACAAGAAGAAAACAGGAAAAAGAAAATAAACTAGCATGGATATTACAGTGAAAAAGTATGAGCACCGACATCTAGTAATGAGTGTGTGTCAACATAAATGTAATGTCGGTGAGAAATACGTACTCCCCCAAGCTTAGGCTTTTGGCCTAAGTTGATCTATGGCCACGGCTGGCCTGGCGGATATCCATAATAATAGTTGTTGGGGTCGTACTGTGATGAGGAAGAATAGTTGGGATCATACTGTGATGAAGAAGAAGACTCTGACTGCCACTGGCTGACAGTCATCTCTGGATCCCAAGAATAAACAGATTGTCGTGGAGGCTCATCTTGTGGTTCCTGTTCCGGGGCTGGTGCAGGATTCTTGTAAGCTTGGACGGCAGCCCACGTAACGAGGTAGGGTCCTACAAAATTAAACAAAGAAGGAGCAGGCAGGATAATAGTCTCAGGATGATGTTTGTTAAAGAACAATTGATATTTAAGCTCTCCTGCCCTATTCTTAACAATAAAATCATGTGCCACCATACTTTTATGATCAAGATAAACACGGGGCAGCACCTTTTCTTCCTTCTCAGCATGCCTAATAGGTATGTTAAAATGTGCAGCTAGGCGTGTGGCATAGACGCCTCCAAAGATGGGACCCTTAGTACAGTTCATACTTAACCGTCTAGCAATAATACCGCCCATACTAAAAGTGTTATCACTGTATAAACCGTGGTGCAGAATAATTATATTAGGGATACTAAGGTTTCCACTATTTCCGCGTCCAATTAAACAACGACTAGCAAATAATGCAAAGTAACGTAAAACAGGAAAATGTATGCTAGTGATTCGTGCATCGGAAACCTTTCTAGTTTCTCCTATAGTGATAGTATCAATAAACCCAGCCACATCATCATGATGTGGTTCTTCTGTCTTGCCCTCAAAAGGGATTAAACAAATCCGACAGAAATCATAAAGTGACATCTCCTTATGCTCATCATATAAATGAAACTCCACCGTAGGTGGTGAGTTCCTAGAATGAAAATGAAAGTTTTGCACAAAAGTATTTGTGAGTAAGAGATACTGATCGCATTGGTCGTGGAGGAAAGCGGTGAGGCCTGCATTGTGAGCCAATTCATGAAAATCTTCATAGATACCGGCTGCTCTCAAGAAATCTTCAGAAGGCCATTCACACGCCCGAATCTCCGTAGTGCGCGGAAAATTATACTTAGGCTTCGGTGCCTTTTCCTTCGAGCTTTGGCTCGATGAGCCCCTCAAAAATCTCCTCATTATTTTTCTGAAACAATCTGAAATTTTTAGTAACTTCAAACAAAAATGAAGCAACTTCAATAAAACTGATAGCAGCTACTCCTACAAATGCCTAGAGCCTATATCAAGCATTAGAACTACTTGGAACCATATAAATTTGACATGCAAGCTCATGAACATGGTCAACTATGCATCACAAATTTGCAAAGAATAAAGCACTAGAACAAAAACTAATTGGACCAATGGAGGAGTCACATACCAAGGAACAATCTCCCCAAGCAGTTTGCAAGAGGTGCTTTGAGCAAGGAGATCGAAAATCACATCAAAAGTGGCTGGAACTCGTGCTTGAGTTGGTTTTTCGGGTTTGTGTGAGACAGAGGAAGAAGATGGGTGCTGGGATAAGTGGAGGAGGGCCACCGTGGGCCCACGAGGCAGGGGGCGCCCTATAGGGGGCACGCCCACCACCCTCGTGGCCAGGTGGCAGCTCCTCCCGTGGTAATTTTTGCACAGTAAATCCTCAAATATTCTTGAAAAATTATATTAAATTGGCATGGCATTCTAAGGACTTTTATTTTTGGGATATTTTTATATTGCACGGATAAGTCAGGAAACAGACAGAAAATACTACTTTTACTTTATTCAATATAAATAACAGAAAGTAAAAGTGGGGTACATGAGGTTGTGCTTCTAGTTTCATCCATCTCATGCTCATCAAAAAGAATCCACTAACAAGGTTGATCAAGTCTTGTTAACAAACTCATTCCGATAATCATGAAACCGGAGAAATTTCGAATAGCACTAAGTTACCTCAACGGGGATATGCACATCCCCAATAATAAGTATATCATATTTCTTCTTGACAGTTGGTAGAGGAAATTCAAAACCTCCAATTATAATTGATGGAATTTTTCCAATGGAGTTGATACTATGAACTTGAGGTTGTTTCCTCGGGAAGTGTACCGTATGCTCATTACCATTAACATGAAAAGTGACATTGCCTTTGTTGCAATCAATAACAGCCCCTGCAGTATTAAGAAAAGGTCTTCCAAGAATAATAGACATACTATCATCCTCGGGAATATCAAGAATAACAAAGTCTGTTAAAATAGTAACGTTTGCAACCACAACAGGCACATCCTCACAAATACCGACAGGTATAGCAGTTGATTTATCAACCATTTGCAAAGATATTTCAGTAGGTGTTAACTTATTCAAGTCAAGTCTTCGATATAAAGAGAGAGGCATAACACTAACACCGGCTCCAAGATCACATAAAGTAGTTTTAATATAATTTCTTTTAATGGAGAAAGGTATAGTAGGTACTCCGGGGTCTCCAAGTTTCTTTGGTATTCCACCCTTAAAAGTATAATTACCAAGCATGGTGGAAATTTCAGCTTCCGGTATATTTCTTTTATTAGTAATGGTATCCTTCATATATTTAGCATAAGGATTTGTTTTGAGCACATCGGTTAATCGCATACGCAAAAAGATAGGCCTAATCATTTCAGCAAAGCGCTCAAATCCTCATCATCCTTTTTCTTGGATGGTTTCGGAGGAAAAGGCACGGGTTTCTGAACCCAAGGTTCCCTTTCTTTACCATGTTTCCTAGCAACAAAGTCTATCTTATCATAACGTTGATTCTTTGATTGTGGGTTATCAAGATCAACAGCAGGTTCAATTTCTACATCATTATCATTACTAGGTTGAGCATCATCATGAACATCATCATTAATATTTTTACTAGGTTCATGTTCATTACCAGATTGTGTTTCAGCATTAGACACAGAAATATCATTTGGATTATCAGGTGGTTCAGCAATAGGTTCACTAGAAGTTTGCACAGTTCTATCATTTTTCTTCTTCTTCCTTTTAGAAGAACTAGGAATATCAATATTATTTCTCTAAGAATCTTGCTCGATTCTCTTAGGGTGGCCTTCAGGATACAAAGGTTCCTGAGTCATTCTACCAGTTCTAGTAGCCACTCTAACAGCATAATCATTTTTCTTACTATTCATTTCATCAAGCACTTCTTTTTGAGCTTTAAGTACTTGTTCTACTTGAGTGGTAACCATAGAAGCATGTTTGCTAACAAGTTTAAGTTAACCTTTAATATTAGCCATATAATCACCCAAGCGTCTAATCATATAAGCATTTTCTTTTAATTGTCTACCAAAATAAGCATTGAAGTCGTCTTGCTTAAACATAAAGTTATCAAACTCATCCAAGCATTGTCGTGGTTCCAAGTCTGACAGTAGTGTAGGGGGGTAAGTATGAAGAGGCAAGATCTTAGCTGTGGAGAAGTTGTAAGAATGCAAGGTTTACGAGTTCAGGCCCTTCTCGGAGGAAGTAATAGCCCTACGTCTCGGAGCCCGGAGGCGGTCGACTGGATTATGAGAGTATGAATTACAGGGGTGCCCACCCTTTACACTGAGGAGGGGGGTGGCTTATATAGAGTCCACCAGACCCCTCCGGCCCTCAGTTATGCAGGGTTTTAAGTACATTAAGGTCAGGCGTTACTGGTAACGCCCCTAATAAAGTGCTATGATGACCATAAAAGCTACTTAATGACCGACCGTTAGCGTGCGGAGTGACTTTAGGTCTCCTGGCCGTCGGGTGGTTGGATCTTGGTCGAGTGGTTGCTTCTTGGTCGAGTGTCTTCGAGTCCATCGAGTGAAACACCGCCAAGTCGATTGAAATGTGATTTCTTCTGGAGGTGTCCTTGGGTAGGTCAGTTTGGACAGGTCCATGACCCTACCCTAGGTACATAGCTTCATCATTAGCCCCTGAATGGATCGAGGTTTGAGTGGGAAAGGGTTTGAGCACATCTCCGACTCATTTTTCATGTCGTGAGCATACCTTGTTTCGGATCAATGGACCAGAGTGACGACAACAACTTTCTTTCCAGTCGCCTTGATCCATTCTTAGGTTTTGTCGAGTGAGTTCTTATACTTGAAGAGTTCTGAGTGACGGTGCGGAGGAGATCTTCGATCCGACGAGTTGTTCTGCTGCCCGCGGATTTCATGGGATCCAAATTTCGGAAAGCGCGCGGGACGGGAGTGGCCGCAGTAAACGGATGGGATAGCGCGGAGCCGCCTCGATCCCTGCGCCACCTTTTTCGCCATGTATCGCGCGCGCGATCGCCACGGGATTTGACAGGGCCGTCCGGGCCTACCAGTCAGCCACTCGGAAGCAGCCTCATATAAGGCATTGGGCCGGGGCTCTGTTCCGCATGCCACCATTCTCTCTCTGTTTTCTCCCGATTTCTCCGCCACCCTTGCTCCCGTCTCGTTGCCGGATCTCCGCTCGAGCTCGAACTGCCACCATGGGGAAGGACAAGACGGCGGTGCTGGAACGCGCGAAGAAGGCAACCGTGAAGGCGAAGGGCAAGCGGACCAACCGGGGTGGATCCTCGTTGAGGTCCGGCCTGCCGGCGGGCTGGATCCAGGGCGACTGGATCCGCTCGGCAATCACGCAGGACAACCTCGACGACCTGGTGGAAGGGGGATTTATCCCCCACAAGTAGGCTCGGCTCCCGGGAGACGAAACTGAGCCGCAGCCCAGAGAGGGTGAGTGCGTCCTCTTAGCAACTCACATAGATCGTGGGTTCTCGCTGCCTCACCACCCTTTCTTCCGGGGTTTTTTGAACTTCTTTGGGGCTCAGCTCCACCATTTTACTCCGAATACCATAGTCTATCTGGCCGCTTTCGTGTCTATGTGCGAAAAATTCTTGGGCTGTCGACCGCACTAGGGGCTCTTCAAACATATCTTCACTTGTCGTTCCCAGCCGGTCAAAAAGACCAAGTCGAGTGACGAGAGGACTCGGGTGATCAAAATGTGCGGTGGTCTGGGGATCCAGATGAGGAGCAAAAGTACTTTCCCAGCGATGATCCTTCCTGACTCGGTCCGGGGCTGGCAGTCGACTTGGTTTTACTTCAAGGATCAGCCGACCCCTGGCCAGTCGACTGGGCTTCCTCCTTTCTCCTTGGCTCGAGTGGAGAAGCCTGCTCCCCTGAAGATAGTTCCAGAAGAGAAGGCGCAGGTCAAGGAGCTGGTCGAACGGGTCGTCCAGCTCGTCCGCGACGGAGTGACCGGGATGGATCTGCTGGAGGTCTTTCTCGGTCGACGCATCCAACCCCTTCAGGCACGCGGTCATCCGATGTGGATGTATTCTGGGCTCGAAGATACCACTCGGATCCACCCGGAGGAGGTCAGTGAGGATACCTTGGAGAGCTAGTTGAGAGGAATCACTGGCAACAAAGACAACCCTCGGGGATCCAGGAGGGTGACTCCATTCGACAACTCGCGTCAGTCGGAGCAGGTATGTTTCTGTAAGTAACTTTCTAACTCTCCATGTGATGTCCCATTTGCGGTCGACTGAATGTCTTTTGATTGTTATTTTTTCAGGCCCTCATTGAAATGTAATCGATGCCCAATGGAGAGCAAGGGCAAGACTTGGAAGGCGAGGCGAGCGGCGGCGACAGTGGCGAGTGGACTTCTGATGGTGAAGAGGATGGAGAAAGCGAAGACTCAAGCGACGAAGAAGAAGTCGAGTCGCCTCCTCGCAGGGAGAGGCGATCCAAACTTGCCCAAGAACGACCGAGCGTCCGTGAAAAGGCGTCTGCTCAAGCTGGTCAATCTTCGAAGCATCCTCGGATCTCTTCACCAACCCCGACCGAGAAGGCGCCCAAGCACCCCAAAGTTGTGGAGCCGAAAATCCGGAAGGCGTTGCCGAAGATTAAAATTGACATCCCCGTCGCTTCTGCGTAAGTGTCTTCCTCCGTATACACTCGACGCTCAGTGCCGTTTGTTTTTCTTGTTTTAACCGGACGAACTTTGGAACTGCCAGCGCTGCCACTTCTAGGACCTCAGCTTACAGGGATGATGATGAGGTGATGGAGGATGCGGTCACGTCAAAACTGGGTATGACTCCTGCCATACTGTCTCTATTTTGGTCGATTCAACTGCAACGTGTACCATTGGGTGATGTGATTTTGACGATTGAACTTTGCATAGCTCCCAACGTTATTGACCTCCCTGATGATGATGAAGAGCCCGAGAGGCCTTTGACGAGGAAAAATAGGCAGGCTCCTACAAGCGAGGCGCCACAGTCGACGCCAAGGATGGAACCAATTGTTCAGGACACTGGCGACGCCAATCGGGGTTCTGTTGCCTTTGTTGTGCCACTGTCGAGTGCCTTGCCCTCTTCGTCGACTGCTCAGGCGCCCGTCGACCCACCTTCAGTTTTTGCGACCCATCATGTCCCGGAGGACGAAGTGAATGCTGCCAAGGAAGCCATACGTCAGGCGGGCATCATGATGGAGAAGATGAGGATGGTGCGGGACGCCAGTCAGGCTGCCTACGATGCCAGCTCGGCCCTCCAAAGCAATGTTCAGGTTAATTGGTCACTGCTTGTTTTGTTAGGATATGTTATCTGAAGACTCTTTTCCGAAAATCTTTGCATCTGTACACCCACTGGGTGCGTCGATTGAAATTTTTGAACCGGTGGGGGCATGCTGAGTGCACCCACTAGGTGTAGTCCCCGAGACTACGGTGGACTGCTGGCAGTCGACTGTAGTCGTTGTATTTTTTTGAATGTATAAACCAAACTGGTAGTTTGTCTCTTCCACTCGGTCTGGTTGAGTGGGATCAGAACCGGTGGGGGCACGCAAAGTGCACCCACTGGGTGTAGTCCCCAAAACTACGGTGGACTGCTGGCAGTCGACTGTAGTCTGAGTTCTACTTTCTCTCGTTCTGCCTCTTTTTTACTTCCTGGACTCGACTTCGGCGGGCCGGTCGAGTGGGATCAGAACTGGTGGGGACACGCAAAGTGCACCCACTGGGTGTAGTCCCCGAGACTATGGTGGACTGCGGGTAGTCGACCGTAGTCTCAGTATTTATTGCCTTTGTTGTTTTTCGCTGTAAAATAACTTCTCCTCTTTGATTGCAGAAATCTTGTGATCTGGGAGCTCGCTTTGCTGATTTGGAGAAACAGCAGATCCAACTAAACCTTGACTTGGAGCTGGCCAAGACAGAGCTGCAAAAGGCTGAGGATGGAGCCAATGGTAAGACGAGTTTGTCGACTGGTTTGCCTTGGGCTTGAGTACCCTTCTTCTCTTTCTGAATCAAGCACCATTTCTTTGCAGAAAAGCTGAGAGAAGCTCTGGCAAAGAAGGATCAGGATCTGGCTGCTGCCCGAAAGGAAGCTGATGACAGAGACGCTCTGGCCGAACAGAAGTTGGCTTCGGTCGGCCAGTTGGAAGAAGAGAATACCAGGCTGAAGTCTGCTCTGGATGACTCCAACAAGGAGTGCTCGCGCTGGAAGAAGGCGAATCTCGTCCAGGGCGAGAAAATGGAAAGCATTGCTCGCAGGAGGGATGATCTGGAGAGCTATCTGAGAAGTCTTGCCAAGAAGTTGTTCATCAAGCTTGAAGGTGCACATTCTGTTCCGACTGATTTTTTTTTGTGTCGACTCAGTGTATGAAAATTGACTTATCCTTGGATCGTGAATGCAGAGTTTTGCCAGAACTTTGAAGAGGAGACTGGGCGGATCGAACCAGGTTTGGATCCAATCAACTCTCCCGTGAAAGATGAAACTGCCATGAATCTGCTCCGACTGGAATCTCGCAACGACGATGCCGTGGACTACTTGGCTCGACTGAAGGTCGCCATGTCGCGGATCGACCCGGCACTTTGGCCAGAGGCTACACTCCAAAACAATCTTGAGTCTCTGATGACTCGACTTAACGGAATCCCTGACCGAGTGCAGGAGTGGAAGAAGTCTTCTGCTCGGTGTGGCGCTGATGTGGCTCTGTCTTTGGTTCGTGTCCACTGCAAGGAGGTGCGACAAGATAAGCTGGCCGCAATCAAGGTCGCCAACACCCAGAAGCACGACTTCCGAACTTTTATGGAGACTTTCATTGCTGCCGCCACTCGGATTGCCGATGGCGTCGACCTGGACGAGTTCGTCGAGCCTGCCAGCCCTCCTCCTATGGAGTGAACAAACTTTTATGCCCCACCTTAAATTTGCCTCGGAATGCCGAGTGGTTTTTGTAACCGTTAAACTCTTTCGGGCTGAATGCCAGAGCACTTTGACCTGTGGTCCGGACCCTTTAGGATTTATCTGAACTCGGTTTATCGTTGAATATCTTTATGAATCCCCCGTCGAGTGGAAATAGTTCTTCTTTCGAGACAACTTTTTTGCACTTGTGGCGCGGCTCCGAAGGGGAAGGTAGCAGTCGACCCGCACCTCGTTACAGCAGAGCAGGATGGAGTGCATGTTGTATTTGTGGCGAAGCTCTCCAAGGAGGAGGTGGTCGTCGATCTGCAGCTTGTTACTGCAGAGCGGGATGTGTTTCGTACTTAGTCGAGTACCTGACCGCAGCTAAATCTTCAAACGAGAAAACTTAGGCAAGTACCGGACTGCAGCTAAGCCCCCGAGTGGGAGGACTGCTCTCCACTCGGTAGGATTTTTCAAACTTAGGCGAGTGCCTGACTGCAGCTAAGTCCTCAAGCGAGAGAACTTAGGCGAGTACTGGACTGCAGCTAAGCCTCTGAGTGGGAAGGCTGCTCTCCATTCGGTAGGATTTTTTGTTTTTCAAACTTAGGCGAGTGCCTGACTGCAGCTGAGTCCTCAAGAGAGAGAACTTAGGCGAGTACTGGACTGCAGCTAAGCCCCCGAGTGGGAGGGATGCTCTCCACTCGGTAGGATTTTTTCAAACTTAGGCGAGTGCCTGACTGCAGCTAAGTCCTCAAGAGAGAGAACTTAGGCGAGTACTGGACTACAGCTAAGCCCCCGAGTGGGAGGGCTGCTCTCCACTC
>NC_057800.1:216482389-216482603 GCF_018294505.1 Triticum aestivum
TTTTTCAAACTTAGGCGAGTGCCTGACTGCAGCTAAGTCCTCAAGCGAGAGAACTTAGGCGAGTACTGGACTACAGCTAAGCCCCCGAGTGGGAGGGCTGCTCTCCACTCGGTAGGATTTTTTCAAACTTAGGCGAGTGCCTGACTGCAGCTAAGTCCTCAAGCGAGAGAACTTAGGCGAGTACTGGACTGCAGCTAAGCCCCCGAGTGGGAGG
>NC_057800.1:216482845-216526010 GCF_018294505.1 Triticum aestivum
AGCTAAGTCCTCAAGCGAGAGAACTTAGGCGAGTACTAGATTGCAGCTAAGCCCCCCGAGTGGGAGGGCTGCTCTCCACTCGGTAGGATTTTTTCAAACTTAGGCGAGTGCCTGACTGCAGCTAAGTCCTCAAGCGAGAGAATTTAGGCGAGTACTGGACTGCAGCTAAGCCCCCGAGTGGGAGGGCTGCTCTCCACTCGGTAGGATTTTTTCAAACTTAGGCGAGTGCCTGACTGCAGCTAAGTCCTCAAGCGAGAGAACTTAGGTGAGTACTGGACTGCAGCTAAGCCCCCGAGTGGGAGGGCTGCTCTCCACTCGGTAGGATTTTTTTTTCAAACTTAGGCGAAACAGATTCGCAGCTAAGACTCCGAGTGGGAGGCTGGCTCGCCACTTGGTAGGAAATCATTTTTATAAACTTAGGCGAAGCGGATTCGCAGCTAAGCCACCCACTGGGGGATTTCTTACGTAAACAAAAACAATAATAATCACTGGGAAAATTATAATGCTCTTCTCTTTGATAAATAAACTACAGGAGTTTTTCTTATTACATCTTATCTGAATGATAACTCAAGTATAAAAGGTGTGGAGTAGCTCCGCATTCCAGGCTCGTGGCTCATCAATCTGGCGATCGACATTGTAGAGGTGGTATGCTCCATTGTGGAGGACTCTGGTGACTATGAAGGGGCCTTCCCAAGTAGGAGCGAGCTTGTGTGGTTTCTACTGATCCACTCGGAGGACTAAGTCTCCTTCTTGGAAGGCTCGGCTCTTCACGCTTCTGGCATGGAATCGACGCAAGTCTTGCTGATAGATGGTCGATCGAATCAAGGCCATTTCTCTTTCTTCTTCTAGGAGGTCGACTGCGTCCTGCCGGGCTTGTTCTGCTTCATATTTAGAGTAGAGCTCGACTCGGGGAGCGTTGTGAAGCAGGTCACTCGGTAAGACTGCCTCGGCTCCATAGACCAGAAAGAATGGGGTTCTTCCGGTCGATCGATTCGGGGTTGTTCTTAATCCCCAAAGGACTGATGGAAGCTCATCGACCCATGCACCTGCTGCGTGCTTGAGATCGCGCATCAATCGGGGTTTCAGTCCTTTGAGAATCAGGCTGTTCGCCCTTTCTGCTTGCCCATTTGACTGGGGGTGAGCGACCGAAGCATAGTCGACTCGAGTGCCCTGAGAGGCGCAAAAGGCCCTGAATTTGTCGGAATCGAAGTTTGACCCGTTATCGGTGATGATGCTATGTGGAACTCCATATCTGAATATCAACTCCCTGGTGAAACTGATAGCGGTCCAAGCATCAAGATTCTTGATAGGCTTGGCTTCAATCCATTTGGTGAACTTGTCGACTGCTACCAGCACATGAGTGAAGCCGCTCCTGCCTGTTCTCAGTGGTCCAACCATGTCCAGCCCCCAAACAGCGAAGGGCCAGACAAGTGGAATGGTTTTCAGGGCTGACGCGGGCTTGTGCGGCATATTGGAGTAATACTGACATCCTTCACATTTGTCGACTATCTCTTTTGCCATCTCACTAGCTCTTGGCCAGTAGAACCCCGCTCGGTATGCTTTAGCCACAATGGTCCGAGAGGACGCATGATGACCACAGGTCCCCGAGTGGATATCTTTAAGGATCATCTGACCTTCTTCTGGTGTAATACACTTCTGGCCGACCCCAGTCGCGCTTTCTCTATATAACTGTCCCTTTATGACTATAAAGGCCTTGGATCGACGAACGATCTGTCGAGCCTCTTCTTCGTCTTCTGGGAGTTCTTTCCTTAGGATGTACGCGATGTATGGTTCTGTCTAGACGGGAGTGATAATCAAGACTTGCATGATCAGGTTGACCACAACTGGAACTTCAACTTCAGTCGGATCCGTGGCGCTTTTTGGCTGCGGGGCCTCTTCAGTGAAGGGATCCTCCTGGACTGATGGTGTGTGGATGTGTT
Organism: Triticum aestivum; assembly: GCF_018294505.1. Taxonomy (NCBI): domain Eukaryota; kingdom Viridiplantae; phylum Streptophyta; class Magnoliopsida; order Poales; family Poaceae; genus Triticum; species Triticum aestivum. Next base: position 216,484,786 of record NC_057800.1, read on the forward strand.
CCAAAAACACATTGCTGGGAATGGCTTCTCTTTTGGAACCTATTTTTGCCAGATCATCAGCTGCTTGATTTTTCAGTCGGGGTATGTGATGAAGCTTTAACCCCTCGAATTTCTTCTCCAGCTTTCTCACTACATTGCAATAACCAGTCATGGCTGGACTTCTGACGTCCCATTCCTTCATCACTTGATTGACCACCAAATCTGAGTCGCCATAGACCATGAGGCGACGGACGCCGAGTGAAATGGCCATGTGCAACCCATATAAAAGTGCTTCGTATTCTGCCTCGTTGTTAGAGGAATCAAAGTGGATTTGAAGAACATATCTGAGTTTATCTCCTCTAGGGGAGACCAACACCACTCCGGCGCCGGAACCATTTAGCATCTTGGAACCGTCAAAGAACATGGTCCAATGCTCCGAGTGAACCTGAGTCGGCAGTTGCTGTTCAATCCACTCGGCGACGAAATCCGCGATTGCCTGGGACTTGATAGCTTTCTTTGCCTCAAACTTGATATCTAGAGGAAGCAGTTCAATCGCCCATTTTGCCACTCGACCAGTTGCGTCCCTGTTATGCAAGATCTCTGACAACGGAGCGTCACTGACGACTGTAATGGAATGATCAGAGAAGTAGTGGGCAACTTTCTTTGTGGTCATATAAATCCCATATGCGAGCTTCTGATAATGAGGATATCTTTGCTTTGATGGGGTCAAGACTTCATAAATATAATACACTGGACACTGAACTTTGAAGGTTTTCCCTTCTTCTTCCTGCTCGATCGTAAGTACCGTACTGACGACTTGTCCTGTGGCTGCAATGTAAAGCAGCAAAGGCTCCTTGCTGATTGGAGCAGCAAGCACCGGCTGAGAGCAGAGCTTTGAGCTCTGCGAACGCTGGGTCAGCTTCAAGAGTCCACTCGAACTTGTCAGACTTCTTCATCAATCGGTAAAGAGGCAATGCCTTTTCAACGAGACGAGATATGAATCGACTTAGGGCGGCCAAGCAACCAGTAAGCTTCTGAACATCGTGCACTCGCACAGGACTTTTCATTCGGAGTATAGTACCGACTTTTTCTGGATTGGCGTCGATTCCCCGTTCGGAAACGAGAAAACCGAGTAACTTTCCGCCAGGAACCCCGAATGTGCATTTTGATGGATTAAGCTTGATATCAAACCTTCTGAGGTTGGCAAAGGTTTCAGCAAGGTCAGTCAGCAGGTCGGAACCCTTCCGTGACTTGACCACGATATCATCCATGTACGCCTCCACATTCCGACTGATTTGGGTGAGCAAACACTTCTGAATCATCCTCATGAATGTGGCTCCGACATTCTTGAGGCTGAATGGCATGGTAACATAACAGAAGCACCCGAATGGAGTGATGAAAGCTCTTTTGATCTCGTCAGGCCCATACAGACGGATCTGATGGTACCCGGAATAGGCGTCTAAAAAAGACAGTCGCTCACATCGTGCAGTCAAGTCGACTATATGGTCGATGTGCGGGAGAGGAAAATGATCTTTCGGGCAAGCCCAATTGATATGTTTAAAGTCAATGCACATGCGAAGTGACTTGTCCTTCTTGGGGACCATGACAACATTGGCGAGCCACTCGGAGTGGTAGATTTCTTGGATGAACTCCGCCGCTAAGAGCCGAGCCACCTCTTCGCCAATGGCCTTTCTCTTCTGGACGGCAGACCGTCGGAGATGTTCCTTGACAGGTTTTACTTTTGAGTCGACTCTTAGGCGGTGCTCAGCCAGCTCCCTGGGAACACCCGGCATGTCAGAGGGCTTCCATGCGAAAATGTCCCAGTTCTCACGGAGGAACTGGATGAGCGCTTCTTCCTATTTGGAGTCGATTGTTGTCGATATGAGTTGGAGCAGTGCTGGGGTCGGTCGGGTGGATGTGAGCTGTCTTCGTATCACCAGTCGATTGAAAAGCTGACTCTGTAGCGGGCTTCTTGGCTCGCAACAAATCACTCAGGTCTGCAGTCTTCTGGTATTCCTGCAACTCCACCACTGCCATCTGAGCATCGGCGATCTTCGAACCTTTCTGAAAACATTCTTCCGCTTTCTTCCGATTGCCCGTAATAGTGATCACACCTTTGGGGCCAGGCATCTTCAATTTGAGATACACATAACACGGTCGGGCCATGAAGCGTGCATAAGCCGGCCTGCCCAAAATAGCGTGGTAGGCACTTTGGAAGTCTATAACTTCAAATGTCAACTTCTCTCTGCGGTAATTCTTGGAATCACCGAAAACCACATCAAGAGCAATCTGGCCGAGTGATTCAGCCTTCTTCCCAGGAATGACTCCATGGAAACTCATGTTGCTGGCACTGAGTCTGGACATCGGAATGCCCATCCCTTTCAACGTCTCAGCATACAATATGTTCAAACCACTGCCACCATCCATCAAGACTTTGGTCAGTCGAGTGCCTTCAACCACTGGGTTGACCACCAAAGCTTGCCTCCCAGGGGTGGCAATATGCGTTGGGTGATCGGACTGGTCGAAAGTGATGGCAGTCTGGGACCATTTCAAATAACTTGGTGTCGCCGGAGCAACCATATTCACCTCTCGGTTGATGACTTTCAGTCGACTTTTGCTCTCAACATCAGCAAAAATCATCAGGGTGGAATTGACTTGGGGGTATCCATCATCGCTATCTTCCTTGTCCTCAACTTTGTCTGACTCCTTCTCTTTATCTTTGGGCTGCTTGCCCTGGAACTGCTGGATCAAGAGTCGACACTGTCGAGTGGTATGTTTTGGGTAAATAAAATTACCCTCTTCATCTTTCTTAGTGTGGACGAGGCACGGCAAATCCAACACATCATTTCCGTCTTGGTCTTTAACCTTTTGGGGTTCCAAGGTCCTTTAGGTTTCCCTTTAAACTTTCCTTGGGTTAAAGCTAAGCCTTCCCCGGGAGCCGCTGGCTCGGCTTTCCGCTTCTGTTTCCGATTGGAATTTCCTCCGGTTTCTTGGGCGACTGACTTGAGCTTGCCACTCCTGAGTCGATCCTCATCTTCACCATTAGCGTACTTGGTGGCAATATCCATCATCCGATTCAGGGACATATCTCCGGTTCGACCGAATTTCAAATTCAGTTCTCTGTACTTGACGCCTTCCTTGAAGGCACAAACTGCTTGGTGGTCAGGCACATTCTCCATCGAGTGATGTAACGTGATCCACCTCTCGATGTAATCCCTCAAAGTTTCATTCGGCTTCTGCACGCAAGATCGCAGTTCCGTCAGCCCTGCCGGTCGCTTGCATGTGCCTTCAAACATGGTGACGAACACTCATGAGAGATCTTCCCAAGTGTAAATGTTGCTAGGCGCTAACTGGTTCAGCCACGCTCTGGCCGAGCCCTCCAACATGAGAGGCAGGTGCTTCATGGCCACTTCATCATTGCCGCCGCCAATCTGGACAGCCACTCGGTAGTCCTCAAGCCAAGTATCGGGCTTGGACTCGCCAGTGAACTTACTGACTCCAGTCGCCAACCTGAAGTTGGGAGGAATCACAGCGGCCCTGATGGCTCTACTAAAGCACTCTGGCCCCGAAACATGTACTCTGCTGCTGGTAGGTGCATCTCTGTCGTGACCTTCTCGGTGAGCCCTGTTCCTGTCGACCAAACCTTGGATGAGAATGGATCTCGCATCAAAGCCTGGCCCTCTGGGGTCGACTGGAATCCTTCGCCCACCACTATGAGGGAGCCTGTCATCTTGCTGGCGAGGCACATATGACCCGCTCCTCAGGGGAGGTGTGGGCACTCGACGTCGACCGTCACGATCGACTCCGTGATCATACTACTCATGGTTCCCATACTAGTCACGCCTGTCTCCACGTCCCTCACGCCTCGAGGGCGATCTCGGGCTGTGAGCCGCCTGGACTGTGTCCGCGGCAACGGATCTGCTGTGAATCCTGTTCCACGACTGAGAAACAGCGGAATTCTGGTCTCCTGCTGCCCGGAGTAACGCTCTGATCTGCAGCAAGCCTCTGCCAGCCTCCGACTAGGAAGGCTAAATCGACTCCGCTATACGGGCCGCAGCTGCTAAATTCCGAATCAGAGTTCGATATACCTGCGGGGGCGGGAAGAGCTGACGCCGACTGGATTCGGGAACCCGTTGTCGCGCACGCTCGTCGAGTGCTCGCTGGAGGTTCTCCAGTCGAGTGCGCTCGGCCAAGTTTGCCAGGCGCGCGTCTTCCAAGGCGCGAGCCTCGGGGGTTTCTCCAACGATAGGAGTGTGCAGTGCATCCACGTTCCGGCGGTGAAGTTCTTCTCTTTGCAGCGACGTGAGAGGCTCGGGAAGATACTCCTCATGGGGACGCGACGGGTCACCTCCACCCATGCCTCCGTCGGTGCGGGGAAAATCAGGAGGACTGGGCGGTCCATCGACCATCAGAACCTCCGCCGCCAGATCGCTGCTGTCGTACTCGGATGTGGTCTCTGCGGAGCCAGTTGAACAGGCCGTAGAGGGATTCGTCGGGCTCGATCGCCGCGACTTGAGGGGTGGCCGACTGACGTGCCACCGCGTGTCTCACCCACCGCTGAAGTCTCGACCGACCGGAGCGCTTGCGCCGGCGGGAGACCGGGAGGGAGGACAACACAGGAGCCGACCGGTAGGGGGTCGACGGTTGCCGCAGGAGAACGCCGCGGACGCACGCGCTAAAGTGCGTTGCCCCGCGAACAGGGAGTGCGTCCACGTCGAGCGGAGCCTCCTGGAGCCAAGCAGAGTCGTCGACGATGAACGTGAGCGCACCGAGACGGATCTCGCGGCCCTCCACCAAAACTCCGCCGGAAACCATGATGATTCGGGTCGGAAAAGGTCGCAACTCCTCCAACAAACGCTAAAACACCTGCCCCAAGGTGGGCGCCAACTGTCGTGATTCCAAGTCTGACATTAGTGTAGGGGGTAAGTATGGAGAGGCAAGATCTTAGCTGTGGAGAAGTTGTAAGAACGCAAGGTTTACAAGTTCAGGCCCTTCTCGGAGGAAGTAATAGCCCTACGTCTCGGAGCCCGGAGGCGGTCGACTGGATTATGAGAGTATGAATTACAGGGGTGCCCACCCTTTACACTGAGGAGGGGGGTGGCTTATATAGAGTCCGCCAGACCCCTCCGACCCTCAGTTATGCAGGGTTTTAAGTACATTAAGGTCGGGCGTTACTGGTAACGCCCCTAATAAAGTGCTATGATGACCATAAAAGCTACTTAATTACCGACCGTTAGCGTGCGGAGTGACTTTAGGTCTCCTGGCCGTCGGGTGGTTGGATCTTGGTCGAGTGGTTGCTTCTTGGTCGAGTGTCTTCGAGTCCGTTGAGTGAAACACCGCCAAGTCGATTGAAATGTGATTTCTTCTGGAGGTGTCCTTGGGTAGGTCAGTTTGGACAGGTCCATCACCCTACCCTAGGTACATAGCTTCATCAAGCACTGACTAGCAATTTTAGTAGGAGGGATCTAAGATTTATCATATCTATAGAGAGAATTTACCTTTACTACCTGTGTCGGGATATCGGGATCAGGAGGTTCTTCAGTAAATAAAGAATTGAGATCATATGTTTCTTCAACAGGCGGTATATTAAGACCATGTATTTCTTCAATAGGAGGTAAATTATTAACGTCTTCAGCTTTAATACATTTTTCTTTCATAGATTTCTTTCCGTCTTTCATATCTTCGGGACTGAGAAATAGAACACCTCTCTTCTTCGGAGTTGGTTTAGGAATAGGTTCAGTAATTGGAGCAGGAGCTGGCTCAGGAGGTGCCCAATTATTTTCATTTGTCAACATATTATTCAATAGAATTTTAGCTTCATCCGGTGTTCTTTCCCTGAAAAGAGAACCAGCACAACTATCTAGGTAATCTCTGGAAGCATCGGTTAGTCCATTATAAAAGATATCAAGTATTTCAGGTTTCTTAAGAGGATGATCAGGCAAAGCATTAAGTAACTTGAGAAGCCTCCCCAAGCTTGTGTGAGTCTCTCTTCTTTAATTTGCACAAAGTTGTATATTTCCCTCAAAGCAGCTTGTTTCTTATGAGCAGGGAAATATTTAGCAGAGAAGTAATAAATCATATCCTCGGGACTACACACACAACCAGGATCAAGAGAATTAAACCATATCTTAGCATCACCCTTTAATGAGAACGGAAATATCTTGAGTATATAAAAGTAACGCGATCTCTCATCATTAGTGAATAGGGCAGCTATATCATTTAACTTAGTAAGATGTGCCACAACAGTTTCGGATTCATAGCCATAAAACGGATCAGATTCAACCAAAGTAATTATATCAGGATCAACAGAGAATTCATAATCATTATCAGGAACACATATAGGTGAAGTAGCAAAAGTAGGGTTGGGTTTCATTTTATCTCTAAGTGATTCTTTATTCCATTTAATTAATAACCTCTTAAGCTCATATCTATCTTTGCAAGCTAAAATAGCGGCAGAAGATTCCATATCAAAAAGATAGCCCTCAGGAATAACAGGCATATTTTCATCATCACTATCATCATCGTATTCAGATTCAATAATTTCTTTTTCTCTAGCCCTAGCAATTTGTTCATCAAGAAATTCACCAAGGGGCACAGTAGTATCAGGCATAGAAGCAGTTTCATCATAAGTATCATGCATAGCAGAAGTGGCATCCTTAATAACATGCGACATATCAGAACGAATAGCAGAAGCAGGTGTAGGTGTCACAAACTTACTCATAACAGAAGGTGAATCAAGTGCAGAGCTAGATGGCAGTTCCTTACCTACCCTCGTAGTTGAGGGATAGATCTTGGTTTTTGGATCTCTCAAGTTCTTCGTAGTGTCCAGCAGATATAAATCCCAAGTGACTCAAAGAATAGAGCTATGCTCCCCGGCAACGGCGCCTGAAATTAGTCTTGATAACCCACAAGTATAGGGGATCGCAACAGCTTTCGAGTGTAGAGTATTCAACCCAAATTTATTGATTCGACACAAGGGGAGCTAAAGAATATTCTCAAGTATTAGCAGCTGAGTTGTCAATTCAACCACACCTGGAAACTTAGTATCTGCAGCAAAGTGTTTAGTAGCAAAGTAATATGATAGGGGCGGTAGCGACAACAAAAGTAAAAACAGCAAAAGTAATGTTTTTGGTATTTTGTAGTGATTGTAACAGTAGCAGCAGAAAGTAAATAAGCGTAAACCAGTATATGGAAAACTCGTAGGCACCGGATCAGTGATGGATAATTATGTCGGATGCGGTTCATCATGTAACAGTCATAACATAGGGTGACACAGAACTAGCTCCAATTCATCAAAGTAATGTAGGCATGTATTCTGTATATAGTCATACGTGCTCATGGAAAAGAACTTGCATGACATCTTTTGTCCTACCCTCCCGTGGTAGCGGGGCCCTATTGGAAACTAAGGGATATTAAGGCCTCCTTTTAATAGAGAACCGGAACAAAGCATTAGCACATAGTGAAAATACATGAACTCCTCTAAAAGTGCGTTATATCGACTAGAGGGGGGTGAATAGGCGATTTTTATGTAAGTCTTCAAAACGTGGAAGTTATGAAGACAGACAGTAGAGATATGCCTATTACTATGCAGCGGAAGTTAGACTACACTAGGCAAGCCATGGTCAAGTGTCAACAGAGTGAAAGCACAGTGACAAATAGCTGTAGTGTAATAAGGATCAGGTAGGAAGATACTATGAAGCCAAACAGATCATACACTCACGTTGTGAAGACAAAAGATAGAACAGACAAGCAATGACTTCACAACGAGTGATCAGTAAGTAAAAGGAAGTGAAGATGAAACTAGTGACTCGTTGAAGACAATGATGTGTTGGACCAGTTCCAGTTGCTGTGACAACTGTACGTCTGGTTGGAGCGGCTAGGTATTTAAACCTTAGGACACACAGTCCCGGACACCCAATCCTGAACACGCAGCTCAGGACACCAAGTCCTCGCCGTATTCTCCTTGAGCTAAGGTCACATAGTCCTCGCCCAATCACTCTGGTAAGTCTTCAAGGTAGACTCCCAAACCTTCACAGACTTTGTTCACTGGCAATCCACAATGTCTCTTGGATGCTCTGAACGCGGCGCCTAACCGTCTGGGGATGCACAGTTCTCAAGTGTAATAAGTCTTCAGATCACACAGACAAGAAGACTTAAGTGATGCCCAATGTTCTCTGGCTCTGGGTGGTTAGGGATTTTCTCCTCGCTAGGAATTTTCTCTCAAAGGCTTCGAGGTGGGTTGCTCTCAAATGACAAAAGCCGTGCACTAAAATCTGAGCAGCCAACCGTTTATGGTTGTAGGGGGTGGGCTATTTATAGCCACTTGGCAACCCGACCTGATTTGTCCGAAATGACCCTGGGTCACTAAGGAACTGACACGTGTCTCAACGGTCAGATTTCAAACTCTCATGGCAACTTTACTTGGGCTACAAGCAAAGCTGACTTGTCCGGCTCTGGACAAGATTCGCTCTCATTGTCTTCACTCGAAGACATAGGTTTTTGGTTTAGGCATCACTTCAGTCATTCTGACTGGTTCTCCTGGACCCCACTTAACAGTACGGTGGTTCCTATGACTCAACACAAAAGAAAAAGAACTACGAAAGATCTAAGTCTTCGAGCTCCATAGGCTTCATAACGTGTCTTCTTTTGTCATAGTCTTCAATGTGAATATCTTCATATACCACCTTTGGCTTCAATGTCTTCATACATTTTTAGGGGTCATCTCTGGTAGTAAAACCGAATCAATGAGGGACTTCTACCTGTGTTATCCTGCAATTCTCACAAACACATTAGCCCCTCAACTAGGTTTGTCGTCAATACTCCAAAACCAACTAGGGGTGGCACTAGATGCACTTACAATCTCCCCCTTTTTGGTGATTGATGACAAACTAGTTGAAGTTTTCAACGGGGAATATAGTTTGTGAAATTGTAAAGGATAAGGAATTGTCTTCATAAGTTGCAAGGGCTCCCCCTGAAGATGTGCATATAAGTTAATTTGCTTTTGGAATGCAAATGCACATGGCAGGTTATACTTGTGGAGATCCACTTCAGCTTATGATGACAATCCACTATGCATGTGAAAGTATATGAAGATAATGACATGCATAATGGAAAATGGACGTCTACAGAATGAGATAAGTGCGGAATTTATCGTCGCACATGCGGAATTTATCTTCGCAAAACAGGGTGGCAAACAAGTAGCAGACGACCATCGAGTCTTAGTGTTACAACTCAAAGAACCAAATGAAGCAAAAACGAGAGTTGTAAGCACGAAGCAAAATATAGCAAAACATAACGCACCTGCCCATATGGACCCGCTTGAAGACTATCAACCCATATGCTTCTCCCCCTTTTGTCAGTAAGGACCAAAAAGTTTGAATACATAGAGTGTATACTCGTTCCCAGGAGCAGCAGGGTCATTGGAGGTGTTTGGCGGTGCAGAAGAGCTTGGAGGTGCTGAAGCGGGTGGCGATGAGGTAGCATCATCTTCTTCATCAATGATTCTAGCAGTGACTGTGGCAGCAGATGAAGAAAACTCAGAGTCTTCAAGTGATGGTGTGCTTCGCATCACAACCCTTCTAGGAGGTGTGGTGTCAAACTTGGAATCGCTCAGTGAAGCCATCCTCTTCAAGTTCAGCTTCAGTACACATCATTGATGGCCCTTTCCATGTACGACGACAGGTTTCATGAGTAACGAAAGCATTATTGGTGGCAAGATTTCGAAGACGATTAACATCCACCAAGAGGCTTTTCATCTGACGCTTTAGCCAGTCATGATGCCTATCTTGTTTTTGATGAAGGGCCACAAGAAGCTCTCGGTCAGTGAGAACATGAGCGTGCTTCTTGGGTCTTGAAGCAGTTGCACTGTCAGTGGCTTCAGTTGAAGCAGGGTGTGGCGCACGTGTAGTGCCAGCCAAAGGATACACCCTAGAGATGGCTTCAACACCTTCATCGTTCTGAGTGAAGCTCTGGTGTTCTGCATTCTGAAGACTCAAAGGTTGCTTGGCAGGCTTAGGATATATAGCTTCAGCAGAGGTATCCACATCTGGCAAGAAGATCCGATGGTTGCGGGCTGAGGGCTGATATGAGATCGCAGAGTGAAGCTTGATCAGTCTCATTACCCAAGGAGCATAGAACTTTAAACCAAACAGATCTGAGCCTGATGCAGCTAGTTGGCGTATGAAGAAATCCTGTGTGTTGAAGCATTTGCCATGAAGGATACAGAATATCAGAGTCTTCATTGCACCCTTGATCTTGGCATTTGGAGAGTGCCCTTTAATAGGCCAGAGAGTCCGCCGAATAATGTGATAGATGGTTCTGGGCAGGTACTCAAAGTCTTCAATGAAGAACTCTGTTGGATAAGGAGCATCGTGGGGCAATGGCTTCATCATGGAGAGCATCTGACTCATATTTGGTTCAGGCCTCTGGAATATGCTCTCAAGATCTTCAGTGTGTAGTGGACAGCCTTCCTCGAAGAGTTCGCCAGGAGTGGGCAGGCCGGTGAGCTCAATGATATCGAATGCATTGGCTTCGTGATGGACATTGCCGGTCATCCACTCCAGGGCCCAAGTCTTTGGATCTCTGTTGTATCCTTTGATGTGTAGGGTGGCATAGAATTGCAACAAAAGCTCTTCATTCCAGTGCTCTTCATCAGTTACAAACTGCAGCAGACCCACTTGCTTGAAGCAATCCAATGCTTCCTCTAAACAGGGCAGACCAGCAATGGCTTCAACATCAAGGCGCTTGTGCGGGAAGATGCGACCTTGGTTGTATAGGATGCATGAATAGTAGCTGCGCTGAGGATAGCTCCAGAACCTATCTGATGAAATCCTTTCCCTTGAATAGGGGTTCTTGGAGCTGTTGAAGAACGTATTATCTGCCTTGAAGCTATTGATGTTAAAGGACCCAGGTGCTGATGCAGGACCTGGGAACCTCGGCAGCCTTGGGACTGGCTTCTGGACATGAGGCCTGTGCTCAACATGGTAATCAAATTGAGGACCTGCAGCAGACTTAGGAACAGAAGTGTCTGGATCAGTAGCTTTGCTGTCTTCTGAAGCGTTTGATGGGGAGGGCTCCACATTGGCTTCAGTGTTGGTTGTGGCAGCCTCAATATTTTCAGCCTCCGCTTGACTAGCTGGAGGGTCGGTCACAAGCACGTTCTCCTGGAGAACTACTTCTTGGTGGAGCATAGGAGTGAGCTCTTGTGGTGCTTCTTCTGTGGCTGATGCAGCCAGAATGTCTTCAGCATAGACTTGAGGCCTTGGACCTTTGCGAAGCCTGCGGAATGCAGACGACGCCTGTGGGGTTGGAGTGGGCTGGCCCTCATTGTCTTCTTCCTCTTGAGGGCGATCCGCCCATGATGCATCTTGTGCAATTGGCGTCAGAGGACGACCAATGCTGATGAGTTCGCTGTGTTCATACTGAGGAAGGGCTGCATCATCTTGTACATTGTCCTGATGACCAATGTCTTCAGCAGCGATGGGTTCGGCTGCTGGTATGTCTTCAGCTTCAGGAGCCTCTGTGGAAGCAGGCTCATGAACTGTCAGTTGTCGTTCTGCGTTGGGGTGAACCATAGAAATAGGTTCAACTATCAAGGGCTCTGTGGGAGCAGCCCGAGATTTCTTGATCTTTCGCTTCTTCTTGCTGGGGGCAGTAGGAGAGGCTTCAGAGCTTTTCCTTCTCCTGGCTTCAGCCTCAGCAGTTCTTGTCTTCTTGAGCTCTGAAGCTGTTGACCGGCTCTTTGGCTTCGAGCCAGTCGTTGCAGTTGGGAAGACAATTGGAACTGCTTCTTGCTTTGGTGCCTCTGGTTCAGCCATAGCAGGCTTATTCTTCTTCTTCGCGGCCATCTTGGGGTCGATGCCAGGACGCCCAAGTGCCTTGCGCTTCTCAACCTCATTGTAGGCCTGCACACATCTTTCAGCCAGAGACTTCATCCGCTCACGTGAACCCTGAGCTTCTGCACGCTTCTTCAAAAAAAATTCCTTTAGCTCATGCAACATGGTCTTGAAGCTCTTCACTTCTTGCACACTGAGCTTGGCCATATTCTTCTTGAACCGAGCCTTTTCATGATCAATTTTCTGCTTCAGTTCAATAATGCGCTGGGCAATTGCAAGTTCTGAAGCAATAGCGCCTTGGAAGGCGACGCTGAGGCCAACAGGCAGCTGCAAATCTTCGAAGCTGATGTTTGGTGTGGCAAACCATTCGTCGATGAAGTTGTGAATGATGGCGACATCAAAGAGAGGCAAATTGTTGAAGATTTCAGCTTCTTCTTTGCTCTTGATGAGCTGCTCGAGAGCGTCATCTTCAAGATCTTCATCACTTGACAGATCAATGGCTTCGCTGCGCAGAATGTCAGCAGCTGTGAGCTCTTTGCCGGTGTGTGGCTGAGGCATCTTGGCCTTCTGGGGCTTGGAGACGCGGGATACGTCTTCAGACTGCACACTGTCTTCAGGAGGTGCAGTTGCCAATGGCTTCGCCCTTGAGATTTTTGGTGAAGGGGCCTGCTTTGAAGCCTTTGGCTTCTTCGACTGCTTTGGCTTCGGTACAGCAGGAGCTTCATCAGACTCAGAGTCAGCTGGAGGGTCATTCACGGCAGTCCCTTAGACTAAGATGCGGGTGATGAGGCCCTCAAGGTTGGCATACGGACCGATGATATTGGGTTCTGCGTCGCGTGTGCCATCTGCCCTTGGTGCGGAGGGACCAGGGTTGAAGTCTAACCCAAATTTCTTCTTGTTATGCTTCGCTGATTGTTGGGCAAACTGGAAGTTGCGCTTGAACATATTGTCATCACGACACCAGAGTAGTGACGACGGATGTGCATCATCAGGCTGTGGCCCACGAACCATGCATGGATAGAAGCTTTGGGCAATAGCTTCATCTCTGGACCTGGGTACAAGGTTCTTGTATAAGATGTCTCCCCACGGTCTTTTGATGGCACTTTTCTTAGCATACTCTTGGGTTGTGAAGCGGTATTTGAACCATTGTTCTGCCCAATAGCGTCGAATCCATTGGATTCGGGTCTTGCGCTGCCCATAATTCTCTTCAGGATCTGTTTTATACATTTCTGCCAGGTCTTCAGGCAGATCTTTGGAAGTTCCTCCACGTCGCTGTCTGCCCCCCTTCCTTGTTGCTGCTTCTGAAGCCATAAACTTTAACTTGAAAGGCTTCAAAACTTTCAAAGGCTTCAAAGGCTTTCTTTTGCTGGACCAACAGGAACTGGCTTCAGGAGAATTTATGTGATGCTGTAGGAATTCTGCAAATGAATGCAGACTATGAGAACCGAAGGATTCTCCCACGGACATGTACCTGTGACAGCATTAAGATGCGAGGGAAGGGGAAGAGGTCATATGCATTCTCAGAAGGTTTTGAAGATTAATCAGTTTAGAAGACATTGACCTCATCGTGCGAAGACATTCACTCATCGATAAGAAGTTGGTTCCAGATTTGTACGAACCCACAGATCAGTACAAGTGAGGAATCTAACTACTTCATGAAGCACAAGTGAATATACTAGGCATGTTATGAGATGCAGATTGAGATATCTAACTTGTGTGAAGAGAAACTTCTTATGGTAGAAAGTGACAGAACCATGAGATCAAATGGGGCTGTAAAAAGAAGTTTTATTTACCACACTTGGAACTGCTAGACGGAGTGGGAGATGATGCCGAGCAGTTCAATCCTCCGTGCCCTAACTTGGCGACGGAAGACACCTACGGCGACGGCGGAGAGGACGATGTCCGCGATCGGCGTGAAGACGGCGTCGGAAAGGTTGCGGCAGCGAAGCGCTTCGTTGCCGGCGTCGTCGAGAGCTAGCGGTGGCGCTAGGGTTCGTGCGAGGGTGGAAGAAGGAGATAATGACCGCGGTAAGTGTGAATTTATAGGCGTAGGGGCGGCACTGTGCTATTACACAGGTGCCCCTGGCGATTCGCATCTGAGGAACGCGTGGCCAGTTTGCGGAAGTTTGGGGTTTGTTCCACGTCCCATGCACGCCTGGATTGTCGGGCGGTCGTTCCTGCTTCTCTGGATTTTATGTGGAGGAATGAGCATTGAAAACGGACTTTATGGTTGTCTCTATATCTTCTGCTGACAAGGACGCAGTGAAGACATTCGACAGTTTCAATAGAATGCATATGACTTAGAGAGATAGAGTTTGAGATAGAAAGCATAGAGAAGTTTGGGGTCCGATCACATTCACTTAGTTCAAAAAGATTCAACACGAAGACATAGCTATAAGTGAATGTTGTAGAGGATAGAACACTAGCATATATGTATATATATCTGTAGTCAACATAGTGAAGATAATCATGAAAATATGTTGAGTTCGAAGCCAAATCAAATGTGAAGACATTGCAAGGTAACGCCATGAGTGAAACACTTCAAAATGGAACGTTTGGTGGTGGCGTTACCCACCGTATAGGAAGTATTAGACCCAGACACGGCGCACAATTATCGTAGCGCTCCGAAGTCAAATTCCACATTAATGTATTCACACTTAGAATGTATGTCTTCATTGATTGAAGATATACTTTACTTTGTGCGTTGCACATCTAAGTCATCATATGCATAAGTGTTAGGATGTGTGCCTGATCACAGGACATTTGAGGATTCCAGGATATTTAGCTCACACCGTAACTTGCAAAACCTCTTCTCATCCAAGGGCTTGGTGAAGATATCTGCCAATTGCTCTTCAGTGTTGACGTGTATGATATCAATGTCTTCCTTCACAACATGATCTCTGAGAAAGTGATGACTAATTTCAATGTGCTTTGTCTTCGAGTGCTGAACTGGGTTGTTGGCAATCTTGATGGCGCTTTCGTTGTCGCAGTAAAGTGGCACTTGCTTCAGATGAATTCCATAGTCCTTGAGTGTTTGCTTCATCCACAGAAGCTGAGCGCAGCAAGATCCAGCAGCAATGTATTCAGATTCAGCAGTGGAGAGAGATACACATTTCTGCTTCTTTGAAGACCAACATACAAGTGATCATCCCAGAAAGTGACATGTGCCTGATGTAGACTAGCGATCAACTTTGTCACCAGCATAATCAGCATCCGAGAATCCAACCAAATCAAACTCTGAGCCCTTTGGATACCATAATCCTAGAGTTGGGGTGTGATCCAAATATCGAAGAATTCGCTTCACAGCTAAGTGATGCGACTCCTTTGGTGCCACTCGAAATCGAGCACACATGCAAACACTAAGCATAATATCTGGCCTAGATGCACATAAATAAAGCAAAGAACCAATCATGGAGTGGTATACCTTTTGATCGAACTCTTTACCATTGTCGTCAGGACCCAGATGATGTTTGGCTGGCATTGGTGTTGTGAAGCCTTTGCAGTCTTGCATACCGAACTTCTTCAGGCAATCTTTGAGATATTTCTCTTGAGATATGAAGATGCCATTGTGTTGTTGTCGTATTTGAAGACCAAGGAAGAACTTCAGCTCCCCCATCATGGACATCTGATATTGCTCTTGCATCATATATCCAAACTCTTCACTGTACTTCTGATTGGTGCAGCCGAAGATAATGTCATCCACATATATTTGACACACAAACAGTTCACCATCATATGTCTTTGTGAAAAGAGTGGGATCTAGGGAACCAGGTATGAAGCCTTTGCTCTTCAGGAAGTATTTGAGTGTGTCATACCAGGCCCTAGGGGCTTGTTTGAGGCCATACAGTGCCTTGTTGAGCTTGTATACCATGTCAGGATGTTTTGGATTTTCAAAGCCAAGCAGTTGTGCAACATACACTTCTTCTTCAATCTTGCCATTGAGAAAGGCACTCTTCACATCCATTTGATATAGAAGAATGTTATGAGGATTTGCATAGGTCAGCAGTATGTGTATGGCTTCAAGCCTAGCCACAGGAGCAAATGTTTCATCGAAGTCAATGCCTTCCACTTGAGTATATCCTTGAGCAACGAGACGAGCTTTGTTTCTGACAAATTGACCATGCTCATCTTGCTTGTTGCGGTATATCCATTTGGTGCCTATTATGTTGTGCTTCCGTGGATCAGGACGCTTGACCAGTTCCCATACATTATTCAGCTCAAACTGTTGAAGCTCTTCTTGCATAGCTTGAATCCATTCAGGTTCCATGAAGGCTTCTTCAACTTTCTTGGGTTCTGATATTGATACGAATGCAAAGTGCCCACAAAAATTTGCTAGCTGAGTTGCCCTTGAACGAGTGAGTGGACCAGGTGCATTGATGCTATCAATTATTCTTTCAATCTGCACTTCATTGGCAACACGAGGATGTACAGGGCGAAGACTTTGCTCTTGCTGATCTGTGTTGTTGTTGGGAGGAATGTCTTCAGGCTGAGCATTGTCTTCATGTTGATCAGGTGCTGAGATGATAAGTTCTTCTTCAGGATGAGCTTCTGAAGGTATAATCTCTCCAGTTCCCATTAGCTTGATTGATTCACTAGCTGGAATTTCATCTAGCACATTTAGCAGTTGCTCTCTTTGTGAACCATTTGTCTCATCGAACCGCACATCCACTGTTTCAACCACTTTGTAATGAAAGAGATTGAAGACTCTGTAGGAGTGCGAATCCTTTCCATATCCAAGCATAAAACCCTCATGTGCTTTTGGTGCAAACTTTGAGGTGTGGTGTGGGTCTTTGATCCAGCACTTTGCGCCAAATACTCTGAAGTAACTGACATTTGGCTTCTTGCCAGTTAGGAGTTCATAAGATGTCTTGTTCAGAAGCTTGTGCAGATAAACACGATTGATTGTATGGCATGTAGTGTCAATGGCTTTAGTCCAGAATTTTCTTGGAGTCTTGTATTCATCTAGCATCGTTCTGGCCATCTCAATGAGTGTTCTATTCTTGCGTTCGACGACGCCATTCTGCTGTGGCGTGTACGGAGCTGAGAATTCATGTGAGATGCCCAAGGTATCAAGATATGTATCAAGGCCAGTGTTCTTGAATTCAGTGCCATTGTCACTTCTGATGTGCTTTATCTTGGCGCCAAAATTGTTCATAGCACGATTGGCGAAGCGTCTGAAGACATCCTGCACTTCGGTCTTGTAAAGGATTATGTGTACCCAAGTATATCTAGAGTAATCATCAACAATGACGAAGCCATAGAGGCAAGCAGTAGTAGTAAAGGTTGAGTAGTGAGTGGGACCGAAAAGATCCATGTGGAGCAGTTCGAAGGGTTGAGTAGTGGTCATGATTGTCTTCGAGGGATGTTTTGCCCTCGTCATCTTCCCTGCTTCACAGGCACCGCATAAGTGATCTTTCTTGAACTTGACGCCCTCGATGCCTATGACATGCTTCTTCTTCGCAAGGGTGTGGAGGTTCCTCATGCCAGCATGCCCAAGCCTCCGATGCCAAAGCCAGCATTCTGAAGCTTTTGCAAGAAGACATACTGCAAGTTGTGGCCCTGCTGAGAAATCTACCACATACAAATCATCTTTCCGATACCCTTCAAACACTAGAGACTTGTCAGATTCCATTAGTACCAGGCAACGATATTTTCCAAATATTACGACCATGTTCAAATCGCAAAGCATTGAGACAGACATTAAGTTGAAACCAAGGGATTCAACAAGCATGACTTTATCCATGTGTTGATCCTTTGAGATTGCAACTCTACCTAGACCCAATACCTTACTTTTACCAGTGTCAGCAAATGTGATGTGGCTCTTGTCAGATGGACGTAAGGTTGACTCCATAAGAAGGCTTCTTTTGCCAGTCATGTGATTTGTACACCCACTGTCAATAATCCATTCTGAAGACTTTGAAGACGCTGGTGTCGTACCCTACAGTGCAGTTAGGGGGATAGGCTTCACGAAAAGAATTGTGAAGCAAAAACATTTGACGAACCAGTGGGTTATGAAAACTTAGATCCAGATTAGGACTAATAGGGAGAGTAGCATGCGATTCAAGAACGAAGTACATAATGATGCCATTCGGGCATTTTATCTTGCGCCCTACAATATTTTTAAGGTCCCCAGCAATAGCGTCAGAAGATTTTGGTTTTCTGCTAGAGACCTTTTCCTGCAAAAGAGAGTTAAGCCTTCTTAACCACCCACATCTTCAAGGGTGGCTTAGAAGCAATAAGTCTAAGTGCAGCATCTGAAAATTTTGGCTTTGAAGCCTTAGCAAACAGTCTTGCAGGTGGACAATAGTACTCATAAGAATAAGCAGAATAATTTTTGGTCATATGAACATGACGGTTTGATGAACCGCTCTCATATTCATATGCCTGAGTATGGTTTCCCTGCAAAACATTTGCATTAGTGTGACTCAGGTGAGTCCTCTGTTTGTATGAAGCCTTTGAACCGTATGAAGCCTTTGGTCTGAGGTTTGTCTTCTTCAAGTGAGGTGTCATGAAGACATTCACAGGAAGATTTTCCAGACACTTTTTCGAAACCCAAATCTTCTTCATAGGCGGTCCATTCCTGCAGTTAGTACCAATGTACCTGGCAAACACTTCACCATTCTGATTCTTAAACAGTTTATAGTTTGCATCAAAGGATTCATCAATGGTAATGGGGTTAGCACAAGTGAAGCCAGATAAATTGGATGGATCTGCTGAAGGTTCCTTTGCAGCAACCCATGTGGTTTTGGGGTACTTCTCAGGTTTCCAGTAAGAGCCATCTGCATTTATTTTCCTTACGAACCCAACACCCTCTTTCCTAGGGTTTCGGTTCAGAATCTGCTTCTTGAGGACATCACATAATGTCTGATGTCCTTTAAGACTTTTGTACATCCCTGTTTCAAGCAATGTCTTCAACCTAGCATTCTCATCAGCAATAGCAGTGGTATCCTCAGCAGAGGGGTTAGTTACCACATCAACAGTTGAAGATATTGCAACAGCAGTAGCAGTGGAACATTCAGCAACAGAAGTGGCATTATCACGCTCAATGCATTTAAGACATGGTGGTTCAAATCCTTCCTGAGCGGAACTGATCTGTTCGGCGCGAAGTGACTCGTTTTCCTTTTGAAGATCTTCATGAGCCGCCCTCAATTTCTCAAGTTCTTGCTTCCTTTGAAGATAATCATAGGAAAGCTTTTCATGAGTTGTTGAGAGAGTATCAAGACGATCTTCAAGTTCTTGATACTTAACATGAAGATTTTTTATGTCTTCAATTAAGGATTCAGATCGAGTCATTTCAGCACCCAATAGATCATCGCTTCTGTCTAACAGTTTTTGAATATGTTCCATAGCTTTCTGTTGTTCAGTTGCAATTTTAGCAAGTGTTTTGTAGCTGAGTTTTGAATCACAGTCAGAGTCATCGTCACTAGATGTTTGATAGCGAGTAGTGCGTGTGTTTACCTTGGCACCGCGTGCCATGAAGCAGTAGGTAGGAGTGGAGTCGTTCTTGTCATTTGCATCAGTGTCGGTGATGAAGTCATTGTCTTCAGTGTTGAAGATGGACTTGGCGACGTATGCTGTAGCCAGACTCGCAATGCCAGAATCAGACTCCTCCTCAGACTCCACCTCTGCCTCCTCAGAAGCGGACTCCTCCTCTGAATCCATTTCCTTGCCAACAAACGCACGTGCCTTGCCAGATGAGCTCTTCTTGTGTGATGAAGACTTTGAGGAAGACTTGGAAGAAGACTTTGAGTATTTCTTCTTCTTGTCGTCAGAATCATATTCCTTGCTCTTATTCTTCCTTCTGTTCTCATTGTCCCACTGTGGACACTCAGAGATGAAGTGTCCAGTTTTCTTGCACTTGTGGCATGTTTTCTTCTTGTAGTCATGAGCAGAAGCTTCATCATTCCTTGAGCTTGATCGTGAAGACTTTCTGAAGCCTTTCTTCTTGGTGAATTTTTGGAACTTCTTCACCAGCATTGCAAGTTCCCTTCCAATGTCTTCAGGATCATCAGAACTGCTGTCAGATTCTTCTTCAGATGAGGAAACAGCTTTTGCCTTCAAGGCACGAGTTCGCCCATAGTTTGGACCGTAGATATCTCTTTTCTCAGAAAGCTGAAACTCATGTGTGTTGAGCCTCTCAAGTATGTCAGATGGATCGAGTGTCTTGAAATCAGGACGTTCTTGATCATCAGGGCTAGGATGTCAAACGAACTATCAAGTGATCTCAGCAGCGTCTTAACGACTTCATGTTTGGTGATCTCAGTAGCGCCGAGGGCTTGAAGCTCATTTGTGATGTCAGTGAGTCTGTCAAATGTGTGCTGGACATTCTCATTGTCATTTCGCTTGAAGCGGTTGAAGAGATTGCGAAGGACACTGATTCTTTGATCTCTCTGGGTTGAGATGCCTTCATTGACCTTGGAGAGCCAGTCCCAGGCCAGCTTGGATGTCTTCAAGGCACTCACACGGCCATACTGTCCTTTGGTCAGATGACCGCAGATGATATTCTTGGCAGTACAGTCCAGTTGAGTGAACTTCTTGACATCAGCAGCAGTGACACCTTCTCCAGCCTTGGGAACGCCGTTCTCGACGACATACCATAGGTCGACGTCAATGGCTTCAAGATGCATGCGCATCTTATTCTTCCAGTAGGGATATTCAGTTCCATCGAAGACGGGGCACGCAGCGGAGACTTTGATTATCCCAGCAGTCGACATAGCTAAAACTCCAGGTGGTTAAACCGAATCACACAGAACAAGGGAGCACCTTGCTCTGATACCAATTGAAAGTGCGTTATATCGACTAGAGGGGGGGTGAATAGGCGATTTTTATGAAAGTCTTCAAAACGTGGAAGTTATGAAGACAGACAGTAGAGATATACCTATTACTATGCAGCGGAAGTTAGACTACACTAGGCAAGCCATGGTCAAGTGTCAACAGAGTGAAAGCAAAGTGACAAATAGCTGTAGTGTAATAAGGATCAGGTAGGAAGATACTATGAAGCCAAACAGATCATACACTCACGTTGTGAAGACAAAAGATAGAACAGACAAGCAATGACTTCACAACGAGTGATCAGTAAGTAAAAGGAGGTGAAGATGAAACCAGTGACTCGTTGAAGACAATGATGTGTTGGACCAGTTCCAGTTGTTGTGACAACTGTACGTCTGGTTGGAGCGGCTAGGTATTTAAACCTTAGGACACACAGTCCCGGACACCCAGTCCTGAACACGCAGCTCAGGACACCAAGTCCTCACCGTATTCTCCTTGAGCTAAGGTCACATAGTCCTCGCCCAATCACTCTGGTAAGTCTTCAAGGTAGACTCCCAAACCTTCACAGACTTCATTCACTGGCAATCCACAATGTCTCTTGGATGCTCTGAACGCGACGCCTAACCGTCTGGGGATGCACAGTCCTCAAGTGTAATAAGTCTTCAGATCACACAGGCAAGAAGACTTAAGTGATGCCCAATGTTCTATGGCTCTGGGTGGTTAGGGCTTTTCTCCTCGCTAGGAATTTTCTCTCAAAGGCTTCGAGGTGGGTTGCTCTAAAACGACAAAAGCCGTGCACTGAAATCTGAGCAGCCAACCGTTTATGGTTGTAGGGGGTGGGCTATTTATAGCCACTTGGCAACCCAACCTGATTTGTCCGAAATGACCCTGGGTCACTAAGGAACTGACACGTGTCTCAACGGTCAGATTTCAAACTCTCATGGCAACTTTACTTGGGCTACAAGCAAAGCTGACTTGTCCGGCTCTGGACAAGATTCGCTCTCATTGTCTTCACTCGAAGACATAGGTTTTTGGTTTAGGCATCACTTCAGTCATTCTGACTGGTTCTCCTGGACCCCATTAACAGTACGGTGGTTCCTATGACTCAACACAAAAGAAAAAGAAATACGAAAGATCTAAGTCTTCGAGCTCCATAGGCTTCATAATGTGTCTTCTTTTGTCATAGTCTTCAATGTGAATAACTTCATATACCACCTTTGGCTTCAATGTCTTCATACATTTTTAGGGGTCATCTCTGGTAGTAAAACCGAATCAGTGAGGGACTTCTACCTGTGTTATCCTGCAATTCTCACAAACACATTAGTCCCTCAACTAGGTTTGTCGTCAATACTCCAAAACCAACTAGGGGTGGCATTAGATGCACTTACATCCTCAAACTATGGTCATCACCGGGAGTGGTCCCGATTATTGTCACTTCGGGATTGCCGGATCATAACACATAGTAGGTGACTATAGACTTGCAAGATAGGATCAAGAACTCACATATATTCATGAAAACATAATAGGTTCAGATCTGAAATCATGGCACTCGGGCCCTAGTGACAAGCATTAAGCATAGCAAAGTCATAGCAACATCAATCTCAGAACATAATGGATACTAGGGATCAAACCCTAACAAAACTAACTCGATTACATGATAAATCTCATCCAACCCATCATCGTCCAGCAAGCCTACGATGGAATTACTCACGCACGGCGGTGAGCATCATGAAATTGGTGGTGGAGGATGGTTGATGATGACGACGGCGACGAATCCCCCTCTTCGGAGCCCCGAACGGACTCCAGATCAGCCCTCCCGAGAGGTTTTAGGGCTTGGCGGCGGCTCCGTATCGTAAAACGCGATGATTTCTTCTCTCTGATTTTTTTCTCTTCGAAAGCAAATATATAGAGTTGGAGTTGGCGTCAGAGGGTTTCCAGGGGGCCCATGAGGTAGGGGGGCGTGCCCTAGGGGGGGCGCCCCCCACCCTCGTGAGAAGGGTGTGGGCCCCTGGTCTTCATCTTTGGCGAGGATTTTTTATTGTTTTTTCTAAGATGTTCCGTGGAGTTTCAGGTCATTCCAAGAATATTTGTTTTCTGCACATAAAACAACACCATGGCGATTCTGCTGAATACAGCGTCAGTCCGGGTTAGTTCCATTCAAATCATACAAGTTAGAGTCCAAAACAAGGGCAAAAGTGTTTGGAAAAGTAGATACGACGGAGACGTATAATCAGTCTGCACCTGAGCTTCATTATCCTCTATTTTTTCCAATATTATTTGATCTATATTTACTCTTTGCAAAATGTAGAATAATGGCAACGCTTATAAAGAATTTTCTTTGGGGAATTTATTGAATTATCCTTCCATCAACATGGAGAAGGGCTTTGTCCAGCCCGTGTTAACATGTAATGTAAGTTCATCCTTCTCAAGCCTTCAAACTTTGTTCTAGTATGGATTTGGATAGGCATCATTTCCTCCACTGCTGTTTACATCTGATTGGATGTTTGCAACAACTACTAGTTTTAAATTGTAGTTGTAAAAACATGTTCCTTATGCAGAACAAATCCATTTATTTGCTTATATAATTGTGAAACCTGTTACGTGTCTCCTTGTTTCTCTTTCAGAGTCGTATCTCTTATGCCAGGCAGAACTTTAGGAAATATAGTGAGCCAAACCATCTTGAGGGCAGCGAGATGACCCCAAGGTCATGTCTTGATGAAGACAATGAGTTGAAGCTACTCACCAGCAGGTGTGAGACAACCTCTGTGCGGTCACTGCCTCCATCAGTTCAACTTCTTCAGTCTCAACTTAAAGCGGAAAGGCTTGCTTCAGCTCCGACTTGAAGCCAAAGATGTAATGAAGATGTCAGGGGACTGCCTTGCACACTATGGCGACATACAGCTAGCGATGAAGCATCTATCGTTGACACAACTGAGGTCTCATCAGTTTGTTCGGCTGCTTGCGGGGCCCGACCTTGCCAGGTCTATTGCCTTCTGAAGTGCTCTCGGTTTTGTATATTCTTTTGTCGGCGCGTTTATATGCACTGGTGGCGACCTTTGATGCCCAATGTATGTAATCCACGGTCATGTTGCGCTTTATTATCACCGGTAGCGAACTTTGATTCCCAATGGATGTAATATGTCGTAATTTCTTTATTGTATAGTCTAGGTTTATTCTTTGGTTGGTATGCTATAATTTAGGCCGGAAGGTTCAGTGGATCTCAATGTTGTCGGTCTTCAGGCCGGCCCATTACTCATATGGGCCAAAACATGGGCCTACAATCATCTTGGTCCATTAGCAGGTCTAAACCTATAGTAGTTTCCCGCCTTTAACAGTTCATGGGCTACATATTTATTGTAGTGACACCGGGCCTCCTACGGGCCATAGAAACAATGGGCCTTCTACGGGCCGTATCATCAATGGGCCTTATACGGGCCGTATGATCGATTGGCCAAACATGGGCCAAAAACAGACCGCATTTTGGTCGTAGATGGGCTAGAGTTGGAGTCGTCCATTCATGGGTCGACCATAACGGGTCGTCGTTAATAGGCCGTATTTGATGACGCTATGAAAACGGCCCAACGTATTAACGGGCCACAAACGGGCCGACTGTAACCACGGGTTGAATTTGGCCCACAAGCAGAAAATGGCAGTAACGGGCCGTAAGTAACCGAATGCTGGAAATGAGCCCAAGAATAAATGGGCCCTGAGAAGGCCGAAAGATAACATGGGCTGCAAATGGCCCAATGGATTAATGGGCTGTTAATGGGTATAAAGTGATACACTGTTCATTATGGGCCAGTTTCACCACGGGCTGTTAATGGGCCAAGAGTTGCAAAGGGCCTCATATGGGCCGAAAGACGTCATGGGCCATACATGGGCTAGAACTTAAAATGGGCTGAAATCATATTGGATGGCCTAGATGGCGCTACTGGGCCTAATTCGGATAGGTCGTAACGGGCCCTGGGTTAGCGGGTTGTAAATGGGCTATATGCGAATAGGTCGTTAACAGGCTTTCTGTGGGTCGGCCCGCCACCTTTTGACCAAGTCAAACGGGCCGGCCTTTTCACAGGAATGGGCCTCTGTTCGGTCGTGCCACATGTCTTCGTATCATAGGCGCCTTTGGTCCAATGAGTGGATGACATATGTCCCAACGGTGAGCCGACACGTGTTTCCTCCAGCCAATGCTGATTTTACACGTGGAAAATCGCCATTGGTCGGGGCTGTTAGTGGGTTATCGGATCCAAAACCGGACCCAATAGCTTAATGGCGTTCCGTTACGGTGGATGCCACATGTCAGTCACCCTTGACGAAAGCACTTCTGTGACGCGCGATTTATCGTCATGGAAGTGGACACTTTTGTGATGATAATTTTGGTAATGTCATGGAACACTTCTACGATAGCACAGATATGACTATCTTGATTCTGTCGTAAAATCGTCATGGATGTACATGCATGACAAAAAACGCGACCTACTGTGACAAACACGTATCATCACGAAAGTGTATTTTTTGTAGTGTTATGACAACTAGAACTAGTTACTTAATAAAATACACCCTTTCAAATGCCAGATACAACCCAGTGATCGCTCTCTCACATGGCGACGAGGGGAGAATCGCCGGGTAGGATTATGCTATGCGATGATACTTGGTTAACTTACCATCTACTCTATTCTACTGCTTCAAGATGGAGGCTGCCAAAATGTGTAGTCTTCGATAGGACTAGCTATCCCCCCCCTATTCTGGCATTCCGCAGTTCAGTCCACATATACTACCTCTTTCATTGATACCAATGCATATGTAGTGCAGTTCCTTGCTTGCGAGTACTTTGGATGAGTACTCACGGTTGCTTTGTTCCCCCTTTTTCCCCTTTCTATACCCGGTTGTGGCGACCAGATGATGGAGTTCAGGAGCCATAGGATCCCGAGGATGATTCTATGTGGAGTTCGACTTCGAGGAGTAGTTAGGAGGTCCCAGGCAGGAGGCCTTGCCTTTTCGATCGTTGCTACTTTTGTGATAGCCTTCTTAAGGCAAACTTGTTTAACTTATGTCTATACTCAGATATTATTGCTTCTGCTGACTCTTGTGTTTTTGAGCTTATGTATTCGAGCCCTCGAGGCCCCTGGCTTGTAATATAAAGCTTCTATTATTTCAGTTTGTGTCTAGAGTTGTGTTGTGATATCTTCCCGTGAGTCCCTGATCTTGGTCGTACACATTTACGTGTATGATTAGTGTACGGCCAAATCGGGGGCGTCACAGGCATCCAGGGTGCACCTTCCGCAGCCGACATTGTTGTTTGCGCGGCCGAAGACCTCCTTGAGGCCCGATAACATGTCTGGGAGATTCTACTCGGTCAAATTCGCCAGCCCACAAAATGAATCAAACCCGAATGGCCTCAATTGTTGTCATCACGTTCATCCTCGTTAGCTTCAGTGGAGCTCCGCCATAATGCGATCTCCTCAGACAAAGCACCTAGCCATCGTCCCCGACTCCCTAGGCTAGCTGATATCTATAGAAGACGCTAGCGCTCACCCCTCGATCTCCATGACATCGAGCGTTCCTGCCTCGAACTGGTGCTCTGTCGGCCACCTTCAATGATGCAGACATCGTCGTAGTCTCTTCTCGACGGGCTCAACCACGCGAACATGTTCCAGATGATCATCCCCTACTTCTCCCTCTCTCCCTAGTCTCTCTCATGCTTGGTACGCTGCTCCTTGAATACCGCCACTGCCGTCGCCTTCACGTCCATGGCATCGCCATCCGCTGCCATTTGCACGCGCGCCCTTCACCAACGGAGGCCATGTCCTCGGTGTCTCCATTTTGATGCCCCCTGCAGGCGCACCCCCCTCGCGGGCGATGGCCACTGACCGAGCCACGTAGGCCATGTCCATCTTAGGGAGAGAGAGGAGGGTTTAGAGAGAGAAAGACAAACAAAATTTTTTATTTTAATTATTTTCATTGGGGTCCACGTGCAAGTGAGATAGAGAGGTAAGAGAGAGGGTTTTTCTTTTATTTTTTAGAGTGGGTCCCGCATGTAAGTGGCTCATTAAGATAGGGGTAGAAATGTCCAGCAAATGTCCTGAAAACGGTCAAAAGCCCTTTGACCGGACAGCAAGGGCACGGAAGGGTATTTCTATAAGTGCAACTAACAGCAGAGGGGCAAAATTGAGCATGCTTCGAAATTAGGGGCAAATCTGAGCAGTGGGTTCGTGTTAGGGGCACAAATGTAAATGTCCCATCCATAAATCATCGGATCCTAACAAACACACCACAAGAATTACATCGGATTGATCTCAGAGGAGATCATTGTATTGAAGATCAAAAGGAGAGATAAAAGAATCTAGCTACATCTATGGACCCGTAGGTCCTAAAGGAACTGCTCACACATCAACATGGAGGCAACAAAGTTGATCAAGAGGCCTCCCATGGTGACTTCTCCATCTGGCAGAACATTGGAACAGAGCTTCGGATGGGATCACTTCGGAACAGAGCCTTGCGGCGGAGATACAATTCATTCGTGATCGCTTATGAGGGTTTAGGGAAATATCTTTATTTATAGGCGGAAGAATTAGGTCAAACGGAGGCTCAAGGGCCCACACGGGCAGGAAGCGCCCCCAGACCATGCCACGTGTCCGTGTGACTGGCTCATGGGTTCCCTCAATTTCTCCCAAAGCTTCTAGGTCCTTCATTGTCCAGAAATTATCTTCAAAAATTATCATCATATTTGGACCTTCCTACATGTGGATTTTCTGTGAGACCAAAAGCAAGCAAAAAAACAAGAACTAAAACACGCACTAAATTAATAAATTAGTCCAAAATAATAATATAAAAAGCATATAAAAATGATAATATAATAGCATTTAACAATACAAAAGTGTAGATACATTGGAGACATATGAGTGCCTCGGGCCGATAAGGTGCAGGCATTATTAGTTAGGTGAGGGTGACAAAGCCTAGACGACATTTTGACAAGGGAATCGGTGCATCTTGACACATCAAGAAGGACGATAGCAGGTTGGACCCAAAGCATCTACGAGGAGCACTGAAGTGTCTGACGCGCTGCAGTGTCAATTTTATCACTTGCGAAGACCGAAGACAAATTGTCATACACAGGGCGGACGCCTACTTCTACTTGTATCCGTTTACGCGTACTAAACCAATTATTTTGGTGCCCCAGGCCTATATAAGGGGGACTGTGGGCGTTTTGAGACACGCAAAAACAAGCTCACTAGTAACTCCCACTTCACCCATCCCAAGCAACACAAAGAAGTGGTTCATCCAGTTTAGAGGAGGAGAAATAGGAGTGCTCGGGAACATAGGCTAGTACCCCGACCACCGCGGCACACATACCCCGAGCACCACTCTTGTAGTACAACTACACGTGTAATCCCTCATTTTCATATCAATGAAGAATAGACGTAGGGTTTTATGCTATCATTGGCGACCTGAACCCGTATGAAAATCCTTGTGTCTTGTGTGATTTTTTTCGCAAGGATTCAGAGTGTTTTAGGGTATCCTTAATCCTGATGTCTTGAGTTGACACTGTAATAATGACAAAATACAAGTGTGCTCCATGAGATGGAGCATATCCAAATCGGAAAGGGAAAAAGGTGGGAGGGAAGGGAAATCAACGCCGCCCTCTCTTCTTCTACCACTTGGCAAACACGGAGCGCGACGGAGATCGTCCTCGACGTGTGACGTTGTAGCACTTGTCGCTCGCGGAAGACACTGGTGACCCCACAAGTGGTATCTTTTTTTTTCGAGAAAAGACTACCGCTTATCTTTAAATTAATGAAGCCCTTATATCAACCAAGAACAATACAACGCACACAACAAAGAAAAGAAAACCCACGACATGATACAAGGTGTGGGGGACCAGTCACACACCCTAGAAAACTACAAGCCAACATTGAATGGAAGAGGAGAACCGCTTGGGGTCTTCTGAGTTCAGCTTCGTGATCAAGCAACCGGAGCCGAGAACGAAGCCACCACTTGAAGGGGACATGCCGACATGGGGCCATGCCATCGCCAACATCTAAACGCCATCTAGCTCCATCGCCTGGAGGAGCCCCTTGCTTCCACTCTCTCCAGCAAAAGGGCACCGCAACCGGGCGATGGCTGCGCTCACCTCCCTCGAGCTTGAATGAGAATTGTCGCCGAGGTCCAGCAATGCGGGCTCCGAGCACCACCCCATAGTCGAAACATGCATGCCTAAAGAGCGCCACCGTCTAGGCGACGGGACTGTCAACACGAAGAGAGAAAGTTGTCGTCCATCCCCACACCACGACCACCAACAGAAAGGGTCTTGCTCAAAAGACGGAGCCTTCATGAAGGGAACAGAGCAAAAGTGTCAACACCGCCCAATCCGACAAAGGACCATGGGTTTTCACCCCAAGCACAGGGGAGGGGCAACCTATAATGACGCCTCCAGAGAGGGGAACGACGCCATAAGGCATCGCCGTCACCAGCACCAATGTAATCAGGCTGAGCTTTCGCTAGGTATTGGCCACCATCCACCCAACAACCACAAACCACACCTCAAGCGCACCCCATTGGGGACGGCGAAGAGATGAGCACACGAGTAGTGAGGAGGACCACGACAAGAACCAAGAAGGATGATACCTTGTCCGAAGTCGGCCCTGCATGCCGCCCACGTGGGCTGCCTCACCGTCCACACGGCCAAGATAGCACACCAGCACCAACCCGACGTCACCCGTCGCGAAAGCACCGCCAAGCCCACCATCCGGAGCCCCGCTCTGGCATCCAGGAGGCCAACCTTGCCCGCCTATATCAGAGAGACGAGCCGTCGATGCGTTGCCAGCCACCCTCGCTGTCGCACTAACGCTCTTCCACAGCGTATAGTCCCACCATTGCCAACCACCACCAGCACGAAGACGAAATCCATACAACTCAGATCCACATGACCCCAAAGTTCATGTACCAGACCGAGAGGAGGGGGCAGCCACGGCCAAGGATCCACGGATCAGGCCGCGAGGGGCGCCACCCAAAGCCGTGGGCTGGTCCATGGCACGCAGCCGAGAACTGACCCCCTGGTCAGATCCACATGCGCGGCGGCGGCCGACGGAGCAAGCGCGGGGACCGCCAGCCCGCTGCTCTACGATGGCCGGCGACCAGCCACGCCGCCGGGGACGACGCCCACGAGGTAGGCCAGACCTTACCACTCGGAGAAGAGGCGCGTAGAACTTGGCCGGAAGACGACCTCCTGCCAGGGAGGAAGCATCGGGAGAGGAGCTGGAAGGGGAGGGAAGGAGGCGGAGAGGCCTCGCCGCCGCCGCAAGCCAGCCGGCGGTTGCGAGGGGGGGGCGCTTGGAGGGTGGCGGTGGGAAGGGGAAAACCTAGTCGCCCCCGAGTCCTCGCAGGAGGACGACGCAGGAGGGGGAGGGGGTCTCTCCTTCGCAAGAGGTATCTCTTAACTGGTGATTTCAACATAGCTATCCTTTTCTAACATTTGAGCTATCTTTTTTTGGTTATGAGATGCATCGGCTAATTTTCAAGAAAAGGAAAAACATTGGCACCTCGTTTTCTACCCGCGCGTGCCCACTGCGTTCAACCACAACAGTCAGGATGCATGGTTGATTTCCACTTCTCTTGTCTGCCGTCGCTTTCCGGTTATAGATGACTTAAATTACTTATTGACCGCTACTAATAACTTCTCTATTTTATTTATTTTGCATATTAGCTTTGTTTCGAGTCAAGATTTTAAACTTTGACCAAATTTATATAAAATTTTATTAACATCCACAATATGTGTTCATTTTATATATATTTGTTATTGTGAAAGTTTAGATTAATTTTGATAATTATTTATAAAATTTGACTTAGGTCACAATTGGAGTAAATAAAAACGAAGGTAGCACAGATTAATTAGATTATCCCCAGAAACCTGTCCCGTTGTGCCCTGTGCGAACTCATCTAGGGTTCCTTGCCTCTCGTCGGTGCCGCCACGAGTCCGCCTTGTTTTATATGATCTTTGGACCATGGAGACGCGATGGATCCCGACCCTTACCGGCGGAGGGTTTCGTTTTTAGATACTTTTCTGAGTTTTGTTAGGGTTCGTGCCATGCTCTGGAAGATGAGCGGCGGCGACTTCTTAAAGATGGAATGTGTACTCGACTTCGACGAGGGAGGGGCGATGATGGTGACGGCCTTAGCTCGCTTCAGTGTTGTAGCCGCCGCTAGGTGGTCTACAGACCTGGTTGTAAAATTTACTTCTAGAGTTCTTTGTACTATCTTAACAGTTGATGAAAAGATTGGAAGTTTTTTTTGAAAGAATTAAATTATCTCTGAAAAAAGATTAATTAGATTTCTCAATCCTTCTGCCTAATTCCTCAAAAAAAAATCCTTCAGCCTAATTAGACGGTTCTTTGACTTTTCAACCCATGCGCGGGGCCATGCCGACCACACCTCTAGCCAGATCGCTTTTTCTTGACCGTGTGAAAGAGCAACGTGACGTGAGGTGCTGTGGTGCCAAAAGATGACAATGACGGCGCTGGAAGTTTCGTACTTGTGCAGTGTGCACCCAACAGTTGCCTCGCTAATGGTTTCTTCGATCTAAAGAACATTGAACAACGTTTTCCCCGCAAAAAAAAGAACATTGAACAACGTTTGGGCTGATATCTATATCTATATATGAATATAAAGACGCAGTACTAATTTTCATCAGATGATAATTAACAAAGTCTCATCAAATTCTTACACCGTTTAATTAATTAAAATATCACACAAATATTCACGTAAATTAAATGTTTTATGAGTTATACGAGATTTAGTTAATTTTCATCTAGATGAGAACTAGTCACACTCGTATGAAGAGACTTAAAACGGACAAATCCAGCTAATCTCGGTTATTAAATCGGGTCAATCTAACGACTTAAATTGCTTCAATGGTAAGCGCTCAATATATTTAGCATGCAATTAATTACATATCAAATATTTGATGCCATTGCTAATCACATAATTAACACGCAAATAATATCCTACTACAATGATATCTATTTGTAATTAATATGAGCTAAATTAATATTTGTCTAATACTATGTTTTTAAGGCTGTAAAGCGTCATAAGGCGGAGGAGGGCCGCTCTGACGCCTAAGCGCCAAGGCGAGGCGGTAAGGCGAGGCAAGGCGACGCCTTAAACATTGCAGGAAAAGAGTCATCAATAGGTCTGCACATATTAATACTAGAAAAAGAGCAATGGCTGAGAGATGGGCCACTACTTATGCACCTCCCAGTGGCCCAAAAGCCCATCTAGTGGCCATATACACCCCCGTGACCTAATTCCACTATCTCCTTCCCTTCTTTCCCACCACAGCCGCCACGAAGCCATACCCTTCTGGTCCTTCCTGCCTCCTCTTCATGGCCCCACCCTTCTCCCTCACAGCAGCAAGCCCCAAGAGCCCCCAGTCCTCCCTCCTCTTCATGGTGCCGGGAGACAGCGGGACCGTCATCTCCAAGCCCCAGGAGCAGCCAGAACTAGCGCAGCCACAGCCGTACACTTCATGTCTGTCTAAGGCGGGGTAGACGCCTTGCCATCCTGGGGCGCCTTGACGCTTAGGCGACGACTAGGCGACGCTTAGGCGACGCCTTAAAAACATAGGTCTAATATCGAGGTGCATTGCATTCGTACACATTTACTAGTTCAGAGAAATGTGTATTTTCAAGTATTGCTTCTCAATGAAACAATAATCATCGTCAAAGGGAAGAAATAGTCTCGTTTATAAGAAAACAAACAAAAGTTCATAGTACATGACTTATCACTAAACTAAAACATGGTAAGGGCCTCTTTTTGTGAATTGCAGAATTTGTAAAGCGTAAGAATAGAAAAAACAGAGGAATAGAGTGGCATGCCATTTTCAATATTGCAGGATTAGTATAAGTGTTTCAATGTGCGCATGAAAAATATAGGATTCTTCAAATGAGACTGGAGTGGAAAAAATTCACGCTGGAAACAATCCTAAGGATTAGAATATGTTGACAACACACAAGCTGGCTTAGCTAAACTGTACCTAGAACACCACCAAACTGGCAAACAGGCTACCTCAAACAGTAGGCGATCAACCATATTAAAAAGTACATATACGACATTCTTAAAGGGTTCTTTTTTCCTTTTAAGACGAAAGGGACAACCTTTTTGCAAGTTGCTTTCAAATAAATTTGACTTTAAAAAAGGCGCCTTCTTCCTTTTGCTAGTTGTCCCCTTCCTCCCACCACCCTCTAACGCCGCTTGTCGTCGTGCAATCCTCGCTGCCCTGCCTACTCCAAGCCACTACATATGTCCGTACATCGTTGTATGTGACCACTCCTCAAACCACGCTATCTTTTTAAGCTTTTATGAGCATTTCTTTCAGAACCACACTTGAACCAGTCAACCTTGAAACCCTCCTTCCCTCTACCAATGACGTCGTTGCTGTGTTGTCCCTGGCGTGGTTTTGTCGTCGCTTAGCGCACCGCCCCCGCCTCCACCTCGAGGTTGTGCTCTTCGAAAATATATTGACACAAGTTGCAAATTCAGGCAGCTTAGGGCATCTCCAACAGCAACCCGTAACTTCCTCCCGCATCTGTCCACGGACAGGGTTGTCAGTCCGCGGACACGGATACGGAAGGCCACCATCCAACGTTGTCCGCATACATTTAAACCCGTATTTTAATTAATCAGACAAAAATCATGCAAACCTGACGATATTCATCAAAGTTCAGATAGGACATAACATGCAACTTAAATCTAGTACAACGATGTCTCTAATTCAACTAGATTAACTGGTTCTCCAACAAGTTTTTCATCAACGGATCATATCGTCCCGCACATAATCCTCCTTTAGTTTCATCCAACAATCTGTGTACGTAAATCACCATCCCTCTGTCCTGTGATACATCACGACTGTGTGTGCGGGCTACATATGTGTAGACCAACATTGAGTGAATGAATTATTTAAACAAGTTGAGCAAGATGAAGCAAAACTTATCATCTCCTCCTCTGCCGCGTGCAATGGCCACCTTGCCTCCAGCTGACGAACTACTTGACAAAACTTGGTGACATTGGTCTGGATAACATACTAGTGATACAGTAACGATCTCACATTGTGTTGTTAAATGATGTACATGTCGTAAGGCGCATTGTGCTTTCGTGCGTGAAACGATTCATGTACTTGCTACCAAAATGTCCCCCCTCTCCTGCCTACGAAATCCGTGAATACGGCCAACCACGCATCACACTACAACTCATCCTTCATGGGTGAATAGCTCGTCATTATTCATACTCTAAAAACGACATACCGTTCAAAAATAAGCTCAATGGCCTTTAACCGAACACTTGTTGAGCGTGGTGTCTGTCATGGCGGGCGTGGACAGGGGGCGGAGTGTACCTGGATACAAACGGCTCTAGGGTGGACAGCGCCGTCATAAAGACGAGCGGACACGTAGATGCTGGTTGCGGACTTCCCGCGATGCCTATGTGGCGGGCGAAGATGTACATTGACGGTGGCGGAGGTGAACGGTGCAGATGCAAAGTAAGGAGAGAAGGGACGTAGTCAAAGAAAATGGGATCGGAAGGGGGATTGGGTGGGCCGTGGTGTCGGAGTCCTATGTAACTGCTGTCCGGACTCCTGCAACCCTCCTCCGTCTTCAATTTATGGGAAAAAACACGTTCGAATTATCCTACAGACTGATACGGGCTTAAATTGGATTGCTTCCACGATCCAGATCTATGCGGGCGAGTGTTGGAGATACCCTTACCAATAGCAGACGCGGCCTCTTAGACACGTACTAGTGGGGCAAAAGAGAAATAGACTGTTCCCGAAGGGGCACGAATGCAACTTGCGTCCAAATTAAATCCTTGGATTTGATGACTTGCGTCACTCACTGCTCCGTTTTTGCGCCTTCAATTTTCTATTCGTTTCGTTTGTGGGAGGAGACTTTTGCGCCTTCATCCATTTTATCCGTTCTCCCGTTTTCTTCTTTCTCCTCTTCTGCCCGACCTAAACGATTGATCAATTCCCTCTGAGAAAGAAAGCAATTGCCTAATTTTCCCGTCTGCTGAGGAAATCCGTGCTGTCCTGAGGAAATCCGGGTTGGGGATTTGCCAAATTTCTTGATTTCAGCCCTATTGTTGGGGCTGCCGAGGCCGGATTATGAGATGGGCTTCTTGTCGTGCCTATTCCGGTGCCCCGAGGAGGAGGAGCGGGTGGTGAAGGAGCAGCACGATGACGACGAGGACTCCGGCGGAATCGACCATGGAGTCGCCTCAGGTGATGATGCCTCCTGCCCTAGTAATCCCTCCGTGCTTTACCTACTAACCAGGCTAGAAATGTTCGTTTCTTGGTGTTGGTCGGTCTGTATCTTGTTCTCGCGGAAGGAAAAATAATCGACTCTCTTCAGCTCATGGTCCCAACAAGTTCTCTGTTGGGGATGGTTCCCAGCTGGAGGGTATTTTTGTGACGATGTGTTATACTCAGCCATCAGAAATTTCCAGTGGCTAGTCCACCTTTACTTTCTTGTGGTGTTGCAGTTCCTCTAGGCTCTAGCAGCAGTTACGTAGAATTTTTGTTTGTGAGAGAAAGAAGTTTGTTCATGAGTAGCTGCACAGCTTTATCAAGGAAACAGAAATTGAAACACGATTAGTAAAGTGGAAACCAAAATTATGAACAAGATGAACAGTAGATGATCGAAGACCATGACAAGAAAATTGAAAAGGCACAATGAAATACTTCCCGCAAAAAAAAACTTGTGTGCTATTCTTGTTTTTCTGTTTGTCCCAGCGTCCTTTCTTTTTCAGGAGCATTAGTTTATTTAAATGTGGATGTGTATTTGTTTCTTTTGAATTGCTCATTAATAGTGGATTTCTTCAGAGTCATCAGAAAGTGCCCCACTGAAGACTGAATCCGCACATATGGAAGGAATCCAGAGAAATGGCACACATAATGAGGCGACGATCTTCACTTTGCGTGAGCTTGTTGATGCTACCAAAAACTTCAGCAAGGATTTTCAGTTGGGGCGAGGAGGATTTGGTTGTGTGTATAAAGCATATCTGAATGATGGTCAGGTTTGTATTTGGTAGTTATAAAGCATACTTCTCACCAACAGTAATATAATTCTCATTGAATATCAGTTATTGGAGATGTGGAAACTATAATAATCTTGCTCATATTTTCGTATTGTATGATAATATTGTTTCAGCATTTGCTGTATGGCAGGTTGTTGCAGTCAAACAACTTGATCTAAATGGGCTTCAGGGGAACCGAGAATTCCTTGTGGAGGTTCTCATGCTCAACCTCTTGCATCACCCTAACCTTGTCAATTTGATAGGGTACTGTGTTGACGGTGATCAACGCTTGCTTGTTTATGAATATATGCCATTGGGATCACTAGAAGACCATCTACACGGTTAGTTTATGTTGGAAAATGTGCGGACTTATACTATTATCAGGATACAATCATCAGAATTCAGAAAACGTTTGTTAATTTCTAGTAATGAGAGCATATATGTAGATTGTAGGATCTTTATTTTTTTCAATGTCGGCACATTTTAGTTTGTGATACTTAGCATATCTGGGTGCTTTGAACATGGTGAAAAGTTGTTCTAACTTGTGAGAAATGCTATTAGCTAACTATCAGTTCTTGTCAGTTGATTTAATTAAGTATTTATTTCTTTACGTTTGTGGGGGGGGAGGGTATTTTTGGCATCATATTCTTTGTTCAGTAGGTCCCAATTAAATCTGATCTAGGTTGTTCCTGTTTCCATTGCTTGCTATATTTGACCAAAAGCTTAAGCTAGAATGGGATGCTCTGATGACCTATCAAATAATGAGCCTAGCTATCTAATAATCTAGTGATGGGATTACCCTAAACAAGAATCCATCGAGGGGGTAATATTTCAGTGATGGATTGGTCACCCTTGAGAAAACTCAGATTTTAATCATAATCACTTTGTTGAATAGATAATTTTTCTTAAACAGTGGATCTTTTATCTAACTTCGTGTTCCTTTCTAGTATTATTATATCACATGCGTCAGTAAGAAGTGAAGAACTAACATGCTCCTTGACATGTCACTGACCTTGAAACCTTAAGATATTTTCTGTGATAATTTACCATTTTATTACTTTCATTTATTAGAGTTACACATGAATGTGCTCTGTACTGTTATGCTGTTGTTTACTGGATACCCCCATTAATAAATTACTGTGATGCTTTAAACAGACCTTCCACCCAATAAAGAACCTCTAGATTGGACAACACGGATGAAGATAGCTGCTGGCGCAGCTGCTGGTTTGGAATACCTACATGATAAGGCAAATCCACCAGTTATTTACCGAGATATTAAGCCATCAAACATTCTTCTTTCTGAAGGGTATCATGCGAAGTTGTCCGACTTTGGACTTGCTAAACTTGGTCCTGTGGGTGATAAGACTCATGTGACAACCCGTGTCATGGGGACTTATGGCTATTGTGCTCCTGAGTACGCCGCGACTGGACAGCTAACGGTTAAGTCTGACATCTATAGTTTTGGTGTGGTGTTCCTCGAGCTAATTACAGGACGAAGGGCACTCGATAGCAATCGGCCTCGTGAGGAACAGGACTTGGTCTCATGGGTAGGTTTTGACAATCTCACGGTGCAGCTAACTGGTCCAATAATCATGATTTTATAATAAAAAAAACAAAAATGGATACATGTCTAGAGACGTATGAAAAGGCTATATAAAGCTTAATAGGCATGCATTGTTATTTCACTCTGATTACGTTCCTTATAATAACAGTGCATGCGTTTGATACTGGAAAAAAAAACGGTTATGTGGAATGTGGCGGTTGAACTGATGAATATAATAACAGTGCATTCGTTTGATACTGGAAAACTGTACAACTTTTTATGGGTATGGAGTGTGGTCTTTTCCGGGAACTAGTATTAGTCTGTTGCTAACTATCTGCCTAGTTGTATACATCTTTTTTTTTTGAAGGACCAGCGAAGGCTGGTGTTTCATTGAACATAAGCAGGGAGCAGATGACAAAGCGATAAAGGTGGAGATCCGAAGATCAAGGAGACTAAGTAAGAAGAAGGTCAGAGAAAAACAAAAAGTGCCAGCAGGCACAGGCCGCTAGCCTACTCTCCCGGCGGGTCCCCGAAGGGGCTCTGAATTGACTTGATGCCGGCTTGTTGCCAGAGGCTTAGCCCTCTCCTGATCTCGTTGAGGATGTCTTCCACCTTGGCCTCTTTTGCCCAAAAAATACAGCGATTCCTCTCTTGCCAGATCTGCCATAGGGCAAGCAATGCAAGAGACTTGATCGCTTTCCTGTGAGATGGCGGCGTTGCATCTGACATAGCTCTGAACTTGTCCAGCGAGGTTATGTTGCCGATCCAGGATTCCTGGCCTAGTGCGCGGCAGCACTTCCATGTAGCAATGGCATTCCAGGTTGCCGTCGCGAGGGGGCAAAGCTAGAACAAGTGCTCGGAGCTTTCCAGGTTGCGGAGGCATAACGGACAGAAGTAGCTGTTCGGCCATCCTCGCCGCTGCAACCTATCATTGCACCAGAGCCGGTTCTGGTGGAGCAGCCAGGCGAAGATCTTCAGCTTTGCAGGCGCTCGGGTGGTCCAGATCAGCTCGCGGAACTGAGTCTGCACAGAACCCTGGAACTGGGCGCGGTAGGCTGAATGTGCAGTGTATTGTCCGGATGCTTCAATCTTCCAAGCGATCTGGTCTTGGCTGGCTTCCTGAAGGTGGTACGATTGCAGCCGACGGTGCAAATTGAGCACCTCTTGTGCTATAGAACCAGTGTCGCCGTGCGCCAGGTCAGAAACCCAGCGGTCTTCGAGTAGGGCCTGCGCCACCGATCTGTTCTTTCTTCTGGAGTGTTTGAAGAGGTTGGGGTGGAGGAGCTTCAGCGGAGACGCATCGATCCAAGCCGAGTGCCAGAAGCTAGCCATCTTGCCATTGCCAATGGGCACACTAAAAAGGGCGTGATCGGAGGCATCGCATGGCAGCTCTGTTCCTGCCCATGGGCGCTCTGGGCTTTTCCAGGCGTGCCAGAGCCAGCGAAGGCGGAGAGCACAGCTGAACTTGTACAGGTCGAGGATGCCAAGGCCACCGTGCTCGATCGGGGAGCAGACCCGCGCCCAATCCACTTTGCAACTGCCGCCGACGAGCTCTTGATCGTGGCCCCAAAGGAAGCGACGTCTGCATTTGTCTATTTCTTTCAGCAGCTTCACTGGGATTTTGAGGGCTGTGAGGGCAAACGTTGGCATGGCGGTGAGGACGCATCTGACGAGGACCCTGCGCCCGGCCATGGAGAGCATTTTCCCTTTCCAGCCCGCTAATCTAGCCCGCATTCTATCCAAGATGAACTGAAGATGTACTAGCCTAAGCCGGCCAGTTGTGAGTGGAAGCCCCAGGTATCTGATCGGGAATTGCGCAATCGGTCCCCCAAAAGATTGAAGCACCGTGCTGAGGTCGATGTCGTGGCAGCAAGTCGGAGTTGCCGTGGACTTGGCGTTGTTTATCTTCAGGCCCGTAGCGTCGCCGAAGCTCTCAAGCATATCCATGAGGTAGTCGATCTCTTCTCTACTGGGGTTTGCAAAGATGATGGCGTCGTTCGCATATAAGCTAACCCTAAACTTGATCTCCCTGCCTGGCATCAGCGTAATGTGGAGCTCTTCTTCAGCTGCTTTAAGAAGGCGATGGATGGGATCGATCGCAAGGATGAACAGAAGCGGTGACAGGGGGTCGCCCTGCCGTAGGCCACGCCGATGCATGATGGTTTGGCCGGGGACGCCATTGAGGAAGGCCGACGATGAGGTGGCGAGCAGCATGGTGATCCAGTCCCGCCATCTCGCACTAAAACCTAGGTTCACCAAGAGCTCGAGCAGATATTCCCACGAAACATTATCGAAGGCCCTGGAGATGTCTAACTTAAGAAGAACAGCCGACGTCTTTTTCCGGTGCAGAGCTTTAACACAATTTTGGACGTAGACGAAACTGTCATGTAGGCATCTTGTTTTCAGAAAAGCTGTCTGGGCCGGCGATATGATGCGTTGGACGATCGGGGCGAGCCTGATCGAGAGCACTTTGGAGACTAGCTTGGCGATGGAGTGTATCAGGCTAATCGGCCGGTAATCGTTGATGCCGTTCGCGCCGTCTTTCTTGGGGATTAGGGCTACGATTGCTGAATTTAGCAACCCAAAATTGCTACTCGCCAGGTTGTAGAATTGGTTGAAGGCCTGCATGACATCTTCTTTGATTATCTGCCAGAACGATCGGAAGAATGTGCCGTTGAAGCCGTCCGGCCCGGGGGACTTCTCTGCCGGAGATGCCTGAATCGCCGCCCACACCTCTTCTTCAGAAAAAGGGTTATCCAGCCCACCACCTTGGATTGTGGGCATGTGAAGTTGTCCCCAGTTTATCGTAGACGATCGCTGCTGTGTAGCCCCAAGGATGCTGTCAAAATGGTTGTGAATTGCTGCTTCCTTGTCGCTGTGTGCCGTAGCTACTGTATCGTAGACCTTCAGAGAGTGTATGAAGTTGTTTCTCTTCCGCGAGCAGATTTTTGCCATGAAGAACTTTGTTGGGGCGTCGCCGGAGCGCAGCCAGGTGAGCCTGGAGGCCTGCCTCTTCCTGCATCTCTCGATCGCTGCCAGCCCCAGCAATCTGAGCTTGAGGCTCCTGCGCAGGTCGCGTTCGGCCGGCGAAAGTTGGCGCCGTTCCTGGCCCTCGTCGAGGCGCAAGATGACCTCGCAGGCCATATGGAATTGCGGCCTTGCATCACCGAAGAGGCCCTGGCTCCAAATGCGTAGGTCTTTGGCCGTACGGGCAAGCTTGACGTGGAGGCGGGTGAATGCGCAGGAGGCAGCCACCGGCCGTGCCCAGGCCGCGGTCACCGTGTCCGCAAAGCACGGGAAGCGCGGCCAGAAGGACTCGAACTTGAAGCACCTGCGCCGGCGGGGCCCCGCCGCATCGGACAGCACCAGCGGGCAATGGTCGGAGCAGGCAGTGGAGGCGGC
The DNA here is from genome assembly GCF_018294505.1 of Triticum aestivum. Taxonomy (NCBI): domain Eukaryota; kingdom Viridiplantae; phylum Streptophyta; class Magnoliopsida; order Poales; family Poaceae; genus Triticum; species Triticum aestivum. The sequence goes on from NC_057800.1 coordinate 216,525,370, forward strand.
CATGAGCATGGTCAGGGGAAAAAGGGTTTCCCATGGCACGTTGCAGAAGAATTTATCGATGCCCACTAGGATTGGGTTGTCGCGCTCGTTGCTCCAGATGTACTTGCGGTTGCTGCATTTGAGCTGACGAAGACCCGCTCTATCAATAGCCGTCCTGAAACGGTCCATTAGCCTCCTATTGAGGTTGAGGTTGTTCTTCTCCCTTGCCTCGTAGATTTGGTTGAAATCACTGCAAATAATCCAAGGTTCAGACATGGGCGGGGCCGTGCTCGAGATCTCAGCGAGAAAAGCCTCTTTGCTCGCGTCGTCGTTCGGTCCGTAGACCGTGGTTAGCCAGAAGGATGTGTGGCATCTAGCTACGGTGACCCTGATCGTGACTGCAAATTGGCCGACAGCGTGGGTGACGACATCTACGAGTTCTTTGTTCCACAGGATGGCAATGCCCGCGGGTGCCGATTGCAGGCATGACGGCGCAGCCCTGCAGCGTTTGGCCACCAATTTCGCGGACGAGGGCTGGCGACCAAACGTCTATCTTGGTCTCTTGCATGGACAGAATGGCAGCCCGGTGGGCAGCAACTACTTATCTAACCGCTTCTCTCTTCGCCGGCGAGTTCAGTCCACATACGTTCCAGCTCATGATC
>NC_057800.1:217181627-217186416 GCF_018294505.1 Triticum aestivum
CCCCCTACCTCGTGGCCTCCTCCTTCGTGTCTTGACGTAGGGTCCAAGTCTCCCAGGTCTTGTTCGTTGAGAAAATCACGTTCCCGAAGATTTCATTCCGTTTGGACTCCGTTTGATATTCCTTTTCTTCGAAACCCTAAAATAGGCAAAAAAAACAACAATTCTGGGATGGGCCTCCGGTTAATAGGTTAGTCCCAAAAATAATATAAAAGTGGATAATAAAGCCCAATAATGTCCAAAACAGTAGATAATATAGCATGGATCAATCAAAAATTATAGATACGTTGGAGACGTATCAAGCATCCCCAAGCTTAATTCATGCTCGTCCTCGAGTAGATAAATGATAAAAACAGAATTTTTGATGCGGAGTGCTACTTGGCATGATTTTAATGTAATTCTTCTTAATTGTGGTATGAATATTCAGATCCGAAAGATTCAAGACAAAAGTTCATATTGACATAAAAATAATAATACTTCAAGCATACTAACTAAGCAATTATGTCTTCTCAAAATAACATGGCCAAAGAAAGTTCATCCCTACAAAATCATATAGTTTAGTCATGTTTCATTTTCGTCACACAAGAATGCTCTCATCATGCACAACCCCGATGACAAGCCAAGAAATTGTTTCATACTTTAGTAATATCAAACCTATAAACTTTCACACAATATATGAGCGCGAGCCAAGGACATAGCACTATGGGTGGAATAGAATATAATGAGGGGGGTTATGTGGAGAAGACAAAAAGGAGAAAGTCTCACATCAATGAGGCTAATCAATGGGCTATGGAGATGCCCATCGATTGATGTTAATGCAAGGAGTAGGGATTGCCATGCAACGGATGCACTAGAGCTATAAATGTATGAAAGCTCAACAAAAGAAACTAAGTGGGTGTGCATCCAACTTGCTTGCTCAGGAAGACCTAGGGCACTTGAGGAGGCCCACTGTTGGAATATACAAGCCAAGTTCTATAATGAAAAATTCCCACTAGTATATGAAAGTGACAAAACAAGAGCCTCTCTATCATAAAGATCATGGTGCTACTTTGAAGCACAAGTGTGGAAAAAAGGATAGTAGCATTGTCCCTTTTATTTTTATTTTTTATTTTTTTGGCCTTTCCCCTTTTTTATTTGGCCTTTCTCTTTTTTCTTTTTTGGGGACAATGCTCTATTTATGATGATCATCACACTTCTTTTTATTTACAACTCAAGAATTACAACTCGATACTAGAACAAAGTATGACTCTATATGAATGCCTCCGGCAGTGTACCGGGATATGCAATGGACCAAGAGTGACATGTATGAAAGAATTATGAACGGTGGCCTTGCCACAAATACTATGTCAACTACATGATCATGCTAAGCAATATGACAATGATGAATGTGTCATGATGAACGGAATGGTGGAAAGTTGCATGGCAATATATATCTCGGAATGGCTATGTAAATGCCATAATAGGTAGGTATGGTGGCTGTTTTGAGGAAGATATAAGGAGGTTTATGTGTGAAAGAGCGTATCATATCACGGGGTTTGGATGCACCGGAGAAGTTTGCACCAACTCTCAATGTGACAAAGGGCAATGCACGGTACCAAAGAGGATAGCAAGGATGGAAGGGTGAGAGTGTGTATAATCCATGGAGTCAACATTAGTCATAAAGAACTCACATACTTATTGCAAAAATCTACAAGTCATCAAAAACCTTCCGGGGCATCCCCAAGCTTTGGATTTTAGGTGTCCTTAGATTATCTTGGGGGTGCCATGGGCATCCCCAAGCTTAGGCTCTTGCCACTCCTTGTTCCATAATCCATCAAATCTTTACGCAAAACTTGAAAACTTCACAACACAAAACTTAAAGTAGAAAATCTCGTGAGCTCCGTTAGCGAAAGAAAATAAAAGACCACTTCAATGTACTGTAATTAAATCATTCTTTATTTATATTGGTGTTATACCTAATGTATTCCAACTTATCTATGGTTTATAAACTATTTTACTAGCCATAGATTCATCAAAATAAGCAAACAACACACGAAAAACAGAATCTGTCAAAAACAGAATAGTCTGTAGTAATCTGTAGCTAGCGCAAGATCTGGAACCCCAAAAATTCTAAAATAAATTGATGGACGTGAGTAATTTATCTATTAATCATCTTCAAAAATAATTAACTAAATAGAACTTTCCAAATAAAAATGGCAGCAGTTCTCGTGAGCGCTAAAGTTTCTGTTTTTTACAGCAAGTGTAACAAGACTTTCCCCAAGTCTTCCCAATGGTTCTACTTGGCACAAACACTAATTAAACACAAAAAAAACACAACCAAAACAGAGGCTAGATAAATTATTATTACTAAACAGGAGCAAAAAGCAAGTAATAAAAATAAAATTGGGTTGCCTTCCAACAAGCGCTATCGTTTAACGCCCCTAGCTAGGCATAACAAGCAAGGATAGATCTAGGTATTGCCATAATGGTAAGATAGATTATTAAAATTCATCTCATATTCTCTACGTTCGGTGGCAAGTTTTCTTTGAGGCAAGCAAAATTAATCAAAAGGGCTAAATTTAATGGGACAAAAATCCCCAAGATCAACCTTGGGAGGTATAGGTTCCTCCTTTGGTCCATCATATTGCACAACCAATTCATCATTATAAGCATTCTTTTGACACAACCTTGTGAGCCTATATTCAAGAGAATATCCTAGTTCATTATTTCGAATAGCCAAATTATTATTAAGTTCAGAGATTCTGTGAACTAAAACATTGGTAGGAACCCTTTTTCTAAGATTTTCATCGAAAGCAACATAGTCTAGAGATTGAAAACGCATTATTTCGTCTTGATCAAAGAGGATAGACTCTATGGGAGGACAGCAAGCATCCACCCTATAATGTGCAAAGATTTATTTGGCCTCTTTTATTATGAATCTAAACTCATGATCCAAAAAGATAGTAGCGGCACGCTTAACAGAAGAATGCTCAATATTAGAAAATTCTAGGAAAATCCTTTGTATGCAAGGATGCATGTGCATGAATTGTCTTTCAAGTTCAACTACAAGCATGGCAATTGTGTCCGCAAGACTACTAGTTCTATGAAGGATAGAACTACCCATAGAAGGTCAAGCACCGGCATAAGTAAAGAGATCTTGAATAACTCCTTTTCCAATAATATTACCACTACCAACACGGAATTTTTTTTGTATGTAAGATGGGTGGTTCTTTAGCAGGAGCATCAGAATTTTTCATGATATTAATATTGTCCATATCGACAATAATTTCCCCAATTTCAGACAAAGAGGCAGAAGGTAAAGGCCTAGCCAGAACGACAAGCAAGCAAACTAAAAGCAAGCAAACAAAAAGCAAGCGGGCAAAAAGAGGCAAATAGAGAAAGAGAGGGAGGCTAGAGAGAGAGGGCGAATAAAACGGCAAGGGTGAAGTGGGGGAGAGGAAAATGAGAGGCAAATGGCAAATAATGTAATGCGGGAGATAAGGGTATGTGATGGGTACTTGGTATGTTGACTTTTGCGTAGACCTCCCCGGCAACGGCGCCAGAAATCCTTCTTGCTACCTCTTGACCACTGCGTTGGTTTTCCTCGAAGAGGAAGGGATGATGCAGAAAAGTAGTGTAAGTATTTCCCTCAGTTTTTGAGAACTAAGGTATCAATCCAGTAGGAGGCTACGCGTGAGTCCCTTGTACCTGCACAAAACAAATAAATCCTCGCAACCAACACGAATAGGGGTTGTCAATCCCTACACGGCCACTTACGAGAGTGAGATCTGATAGATATGATAAAGATAAATTTTTTTGTATTTTTGTGATAAAGATGCAAAGTAAAATAAAGGCAAAGTAAAGAGCAAAGGAAATAACTAAGTAGTAGGAGATTAATATGATAAAGATAGACCCGGGGGCCATAGGTTTCACTAGTGGCTTCTCTCGAGAGCATAAGTATTCTACGGTGGGTGAACAAATTACTGTTGAGCAATTGACAAAATTGAGCATAGTTATGAGAATATCTAGGTGTGATCATGTATATAGGAATCACGTCCGAGACAAGTAGACCGACTCCTGCCTGCATCTACTACTATACTCCACTCATCGACCGCTATCCAGCATGCATCTAGAGTATTAAGTTAAAAACAGAGTAATGCCTTAATCAAGATGACATGATGTAGAGGGATAGACTCATGCAATATGATGAAAACCCCATCTTGTTATCCTCGATGGCAACAATACAATACGTGCCTTGCTGCCCCTACTGTCACTGGGAAAGGACACCGCAAGATTGAAACCAAAGCTAAGCACTTCTCCCATTGCAAGAAAGATCAATCTATTAGGCCAAACCAAACTGATAATTCGAAGAGACTTGCGAAGATAACAAATCATACATAAAAGAATTCATAGAAGATTCAAATATTATTCATGGATAGACTTGATCATAAACCTACAATTCCTCGGTCTCAACAAACACATCGCAAAAAGAAGATTATATCGAATAGTTCTCCACAAGAGAGGGGGAGAGCATTGTATTGAGATCCAAAAAGAGAGAAGAAGCCATCTAGCTAATAAGTATGGACCCGTAGGTCTGAGGTGAACTACTCACACTTCACCGGAGAGGCTATGGTGATGGTGTAGAAGCCCTCTGTCATCAATGACCCCTCCGGCGGAGCTCCAGAACAGGACCCAAGATGGGGTCTCGTGGATACAGAAAGTTGCGGCGGTGGAATTAGGGTTTTGGCTCCGTATCTGATCGTTTGGGGGTACATAGGTATGTATAGGAGGAAGGAGTACGTTGGTGGAGGGC
>NC_057800.1:217186650-217193761 GCF_018294505.1 Triticum aestivum
CCCCTACCTTGTGGCCTCCTCTTTTGTGTCTTGACGTAGGGTCCAAGTCTCCCGTGTCTTGTTCGTTGAGAAAATCACGTTCCCGAAGGTTTCATTCCGTTTGGACTCTGTTTGATATTCCTTTTCTTTGAAACCCTAAAATAGGAAAAAACAACAATTCTGGACTGGCCTCCGGTTAATAGGTTAGTCCCAAAAATAATATAAAAGTGGATAATAAAGCCCAATAATGTCCAAAACAGTAGATAATATAGCATGGAGCAATCAAAAATTATAGATACGTTGGAGACATATCAGTTATCAATATAAACTATAAAATATCTTCAACTTAGCATCCTGTTGTATCGTCTCTAGTGGTTAGCGAAGAGTTCATGTTCTTTTATTTGTTTATAGGTGGGCAGGTGGCAAAAACCAGGGGAAAACGAGCAAGGTTCCTTGCAGACGCTCCACCGCGAGGTTCCGTCCTCCTTCTCGGTCGTCGGGAATCTATGTTCTTCCACTCTTTTTTATGTGTGCTTTGTTCATCCTTTTGCTAACACACGAGACATCTAGCATCAAGGTGCACATGTCATGCAAGAAAATGGAGATAATCAGATAAGTAGTGTGTAAGTGAGTCGTGCACTTCGATGGCACCTACTATGCAATATTTTTTCTCCTCGATGGCACATGAATAGTGCATGTACTCAACAACGGAGCACGGGATGGTAGGCATGACATGGTCAGCCCTTTTTTTGGAGAGAGTACATACTAAATAACTTTGATGTGTCCCCTCAACTCGCAGAACGACGAGAAGCTTGCTTACTACACCTTCTCCCTCGCCAACGCGTGCGCAGTGACTGCGCTATGTTACTACCTATGTTACTCCCACTATGACCAGGTGACCTTGCGCTTGGCTCTTTGCCTCTTTCGGAAGTTGAATGAACTGCTGGCAATCTGACACCAAATGAACTGTTGCACGTACACCGCTTGTAAGCAGAAGTTTCTCCTCGTCCTGCGCCACTGCGCACGTGTTGGCGAGGGAGAAGGCGTAGTAAGCAAGCTTCTCGTCGTTTCGCGAGTTGCCGCATGTTGGCAAAAGGATGAACAAAGCTCACGTCAAAAAATAGTGGAAGAACATCGATTCTCGACGACCGAGAAGGAGCAAAGAACCTCGTGGTGGAGCGTTTGCACTCATAATATTTTATATTATTCAACGATATAAAATCAGCCAATCATCTCCATAGTGGACTGGAAGAGTACGAAACACGGCAGCCCAGTGTAGTTACATCATACTACATGGCTAACCCACAGTATCACCATATTTATTGGCCTCCGTGCGACACCTAGCTCTAGTAATCCAGCATCCCATATTGCTTCTCGCTCCTCGTCTCTCTCAAAGTGCGGCAGGCTGGCGTTTTTGCCATCTATTGAGGTCGGTTAACTCATCACATGTTAGCGACATGCCAAGAGCATTCTAAAAAAATGATGTACTCTATTGTTATGCCAAGAAGAGGAAGAGCTTTGACCGACGGACCAAATGAGACAGGCGTGTCGTGCCGTGAGTGGGTCTGGTTTCTCGTTTTGAGCTCATTTAGAACACTTGGTTTTGACAATTGATAAGATTTTATATAGGGCCTAATGTATTCTTCGAGGATGCCTTTGACTATTGATAAGATTTTATATAATTTGAAAATTATATCATTCGAAGATCCTTTCACGTTCTATTTTAAAAAAATCCTTCACGTACGAATTTGATTGTATGCTTTGAGAAACTTGCATGTCCTATACTGCTCCTATTTGGATACTCTAACTTAGCTAGAGGTTAGACTAACTCATGACTAACCCTGAACTAACTATAGCCAAAGAGGTGTTCGGGTGACAGGGTTAGATTGACAATAAATGCACTTGATGGAGAGAGAAAAGTGATTTTCAGTGGGCCCAATGAGAACTATCTCCAATTAGCACCTCTTGGGTGGGATAGTTTTTTATGGGTTTTGTGTAACTTGCTCCAATTTAACCCTCATGCTTGGATACTTTAGGGCTATTTGAGCCCCAACTAGCTTAAACTAACTATAACCCATGGATCCAAATAGGGCCAAAGTTAGTCTCGGGAAACGCATTAAGACCAATATACATGGACAGATGGAGTACATGATACTAGAAAACGCTTAGCATTAGTGGTAGTTCATTGGTTGCTTTCGATTTTTGAATCAGTTGCTATTCTTCTACCGCCAATATCCGTGTGTTGTTGTTTCTAGAGTAAAAGAAGGAGATACTACTACTTATAGTGGGAAAGGTGAAGTGATGGTTGCTTCGCCCGAGCAACTTATTACTCTGGAATATGGGAGTACCAGAGGATTCAAGGAATAGAGAAATGATGGTTGCTTCGTCCAAGCAACTTACTGTGGCGAAGGTGGGGCTCTATGATTTGATTGCTCACTAGTCATTACTACTGCGGTGGAACGACCGAGGTGAATCTTTCCCTGCAGTTGTGCACTCAATATTGCTGCATGGCAGGTGGAGCCAGATGAAGGATGTCCCGCATGTCGGCAAAACGAAGTTGAATTGTTTCTGGCATTGCTATCAATCCTTCAGGATTTGTTTATATGTACACATAATTTTAATGAAATTGTACTGATGCTATGAACGTTTCAACTTTGGTCCCCGCAGGAAAAAAAGGTTTCAACTTAGGATTCATGTGTCCTCTTGCCTCAAGATTATCTCGTTACAACATTCCATCAAATACAAATGAAACTACCATGGATGCTAATGCATCCCAATGGTTCACAGATCAGCGCCAATATTCACATCACAACTAAAGACAAAGTTGTGAGAAGGTGTACAAATAAAGAAAAAAATTGATCGATGTTGTTCATAGGCATGGCTCCATTTCCTGGGCACAGTGTTCATTGCTTGGCATCTACTTTCAGCCAGCTATGTAGCCAAAAAAGAGGTGTATGGAGGACACCACAATCCGATCATTTTGTGCAGCTCCACTAAAAACGAGTGGACCATCCCTGTTTGCAAAGATATCCAGTTAGTGTGATTACAATAATAGTGGAACTAGATGATGAAACATAACACACACAAATAGAAGCCGATCACCTCTGCGATCTCTCTTTAGGACTAACTACTTGTTGGAGAAGATTAGGCACGGAGTTGGATGAGGAGGATAGAAAAACCAATCTCCCTTTCCGCAGTCCCACAGAAATGTAAAAACGTTGCCCGTGTGACATTTTGGCGGAACTACATAAAACACTCTTAAGAAAAAAGTGATTTGTGCAATTCACCAAAAGTTCGCAATAGCAACGAGGTGAAAATGGATAGCCCTGTTTGCAAAAGGAGGTACAAAGGAAACAATTACTGCCCAATAACACGAGTTGAAGACACATACACCGACCAAAAAGAAGCATATTCCATGTAATAAGGGAAAGATAGCAGCATGGTGGTTTATCAAAAAAAAATTGAGGATGAGATTGCAAGATGGCAAGTACGCCGACCGGGATATGTTTTAAGCAAACAACTAAAGAAGATCCACACGCAGCAACATGGGAAGATGGGTAGTGGAGCAAGGCCAGAGGAAGTTGCACTTGAGGGTCGTCGGGATGTTACTAGGAGGGCGCCAATGGCTGGGATCTGCCCATACTGTGGTAGCGAGCAAGTGGCGAAGGCCCTACCGCGCTGGAGCTTGGTCAGAGAGAATGACAGGTACCGCAGATCAGGACGTGCTGCCTCAACGCCGTCAAACGGAGAAACGATGCACATCCTCCCTTTCCGACGGCGGATGGGATGCAGCCGGATCACTGACCAATGGTGAGAGAGAGAGACCACCGCCGCCTTGTGAGATGGTGTGACGAGAGACAAACCCCCTGAGGCAGGCTCCGTTCTATATAGTGGAGTGGATTTTTCCATTTCCCCACGACAATCGTTTTATATCCTGTACGTGCCATTGAGGAATATATAACTTTATTTAATACTAACGCGTCAAGTCAAAATTTTTTCCGTCTAGGCATGGTACCCGACCCTCCTTCGAGTAAACAACCGCTACACGCGTCAAATTATCACGTGGGCTGCCTTTTCGTACAAAAACGAACTCCACCATGTACTCGCGTGGGTGTGGCCGGGAACAAGACGTGAGTACATGCGTCCTGTGTGCACCTCTTCTTTAGGTGCTGGTATGTACGTGGGTGGGTGTGAGAGATATGGTTTGTGCGAAACAGAGGCAATGGGTCGATGATATCTCAAACAAAAAAAACGTAACATATGCAATGTGTTTGAAACGGAGTCATGGACATGAGATATCGATAGAATCAAAAACAGGGATGAAGTCTGTGGCTGCACGATCGATCAAAAGTGCCATCGAATTTGTGTTTGCCCACGTCAAAGATACAGGGTGGCTGCCCTAATAGAATTTGAGAGGGTAGAGGTGCAGTTTTTCTCTGTGGCATGGATACCTACCTACAACGTTCGACTATCGGCGTGTGTGTGGGGGGGGTGGGGTGGGGCAGAGACCGATCGACTAGTATATGTGTGGGGAAGGAGAGAGACCTAGCTAAGTATTGAGGGAGATCGATCAACATCCATGGATATGTGTAGCAGAGGAATAAGGTTGGTAGAAAGAGAAAGGTAGAGCGTCGGAGGGTTGGTGGTGGAGTGGCATCTCACAAATGGTGGGAGAGGCCTGCTAGACAAACGGAGGGTACAAGTGCAATATCAATAAGAGAGGGCGGGGGATGTTTGTGTGTCTATGCATGTGCGTGTGAGAGACGGGTCGGGAGGTATGCAAGGATGATGAGGGGAGACGATATGGTTGTGGTAAGCATACGTAACTACATAGGAAGATAAACCGTCATGTGTCCGAGAAAGGGAGAGACATAACTAGTGAGGTAAGTCTATCAGTGCGTGGGGAAAATGAATTATAGTCCACCTGGCTATATGTAGGGAGATCGGTACGTATACATGCATTCATGTGTTAGAAGCAAATAAGGTCCAGAGAGACAAATAGGGGGAGAGGGGTGCGTCTAGGAGGTGGTGTGAGAGGCCTACCATGTCGAGCGGGGAGGAGTGTGCGAGTATGAGATTGATGAAAAGAGGGGCAGGAGTGTGCACCTGTGTGGAACCGTATTGGACATAGGGGGCATGGACGGTGAGAAGAGAAGACGGGAAGTATGTGTTTGTGGTAGGCACACTTGGCTAGAGAGGTATATCGATCGGTGTGTGTGCCGGAAAGAAGGAGCCAGGGGGCCTACACACACCGCGGGTGAATGACCTAAAGAGAAATAATGAACATACGCGATGGAGGGGACACTGATGGAGGGTGAGAGGGGGCAGGCGTGTGCATGCATGATAGAAAGTTAGTGCTAGCTAGCTATAAAGAGAAGAGGATCATGAAGGTGTAAAAGACGAACAGAGATCATACTTCATTATAAAAAATTGGATACTGATAGTTGAAGATATCATAATGTAGAACATTGATTAAAATTTGGGCTAATGTGTGGCTTTTGCAGCTTAGGGCTAAATACTTGTCATAATGTAGGGGGCGCGGCACTATTCTTTTTGTGATAAACACGGTGTACGTATGGAACATGGTTTAGATTATGAATATATAGTTAGTACATCAAATGTACTATTATTTGGAATCAACATCAAGTGTATTCCAAAAATAGAATTTGAGTTCATATAGTACACATAGTTCATATATATCTCGATAGTAATCATGTGGTGTGGTGTTAAGGTAATACACGAATGATGGTTGAAGTTGGCAACAATCATGATTGTAGATTCTTATTGAAATAGATAAACGAATTCAAATTTAGTTCAAATTGCAGCAAGAGTGTAGACATTTGGAATGCACTAAAATGTTGGTATGAGTAGGTTACATGCATTATACAGCCAGCGAAAAAAATTAATTGGACATAACATGGATTCATAGCTTTCAATAGCATTTGTATAGTAAAACAGGACAAGGCTCTCTCTTTGTGTGGTCTGAATAGTTTTATTTTTTTCATTGAGGGAAGTGCGAATTGATTTGGTACGTACAAGTAGTACAATATTACACATTAGGCTTGTCCCTAAAATTCAACATGCGCCTTGTTATATCCCGAAATTTTCAGATATCGTGCTCCTAAAACTGGCGCCTTCACAACCCATGGCTTGCTATCCCGAAATTACAATGCGTGCGAAAACTCCCTCTAGCCGCCAAATCCCAACATGCGAAATCCCCCTTCTAACCCTGAGCCGAAAGGGCTGCTAGTTCAAATCTGTTGGGGTACTTTTGTAACACACCCTACATTTTGGACAAGTGCGTCCCTAAGTCATGGTCCCCCCTCTCATCGCCTCCTTTTCGCCATTCGAAATCCCAGGCCGCCATAATCTCTCCGCAACAACCACGAAACCCCACCCTCCTACGTCCGCCACCTCACCGCTGCCCAGCCGGAGCCCCTTCCCCCACGACATCGTCCACTGCAACAGCTCGACGTCCCTCATCCACCTCCCCGGATGAGGATCCCTCGGCCATCTCGTCGTATTGCCGGTTCAGCCGCCCCGTCCTCCACCTCCAAGGAGCTACTCTGACGATCGCCTCGTCTATCACGACTTCTCCATCCCCACAGCTCCGCCTTACCTGCTCCACCGGAACCGCATCAACTTCACTGACTCCTCGGACGAAGCCGAGGCCTACTCGGCGCGACCAAAGAGGTTGTACACTCATCGCATCACACCTTCTCCTTAACTCGACCTCCCGGTGCTGACGGTGCTCCATCCCACACCACCATGGAGCGTCTACCTCGAAGTCGGTGCCGCAGGCGACAACTCCACGGCGGGTCTCCCCTAGTGCGAGGTCCCTTCGGCGGCGGCGTCCATACCAGCTGGATCTGCTGCTTTGGCTCTCGCACACTCGCTCACTCGCGCTGTTGCTACTGCTCTGGCTCTTTCTCGCTCGTGCAGCTACTACTGCTTCGGCTCTCGCTCACTCGCTCGCGCTGCTGCTGCTGCTACTTCGGCTCTCGCTCTCGCTCTCGCTCGCGCTGCTAATGCTGCTGCTTCGACTCTCGCTCGCGCTACTGCTGCTGCGCTCCCCCTTGCTTGTGCTGCTCCTCTGCTCTGATTTAGCTACACTTCAGTCGACTGAATCGAC